>NW_021209594.1:0-89722 GCF_002162155.2 Triticum dicoccoides
GACTTTTTTTTTACTTTTTTTTTCTCTCTTTTTTTTTCTCTATCTTTTTTTTTCTCTCTCCCTCTTTCCAAAACAAACTAGATAAGATGTAGATTGGATCAAGCGAAGATGGAAACGATCTCAACTATGATTATCACAATGAACGGTGGGTAGCACGTGGAGGAAATTGATGGATGGGTGGTGGACAGCGGAAGGGATAATGATGCAGTGGCGACGTGACTAATGTGAACAGAACTCGAAACTCTAAACGACCTAGACACTAAGACCAGCAACTCGACACGACGATGCAACCGATAATTCAACTATGCAAGCAATGAAAAGAAAATTGCAAAGGCTCAGACTGGCTTGGCGAAAGGATGAATAGATCTAACACTTTTTTTGTGGATTTTTCTTGGACAATAGGTAAGAAAATAAATCTAATCTAGGAAAACTGGAAATTCTCACCGAGCAACCTGGCTCTGATACCACTTGATAGAGGCGAGGGTCCCGATCTTTCGATGAGATGATAACTATCGATTTGGTGGAGACGACTTTGACAATCCGACTACAAACGTGCACGACGTTGCGCCTTAGCAATCGCTAAACCAATCTCCTGAGGTTACTGACGATGCTGGAAGCACGGTCAGCCTGACCACGAAGGTCTATTCCTGCAAGCAATCGAAGAACGAGCAAGAATATGATAAAGCAATCTGAATATTGCAAATATATATGAAGTATTGATAATGGTGGGGATCCGGAAGCGGTCTTGGTCTGGTCGTTGGACACAAACGAAGTACACGAAGTTGCAATGGCTAACTTTTAACTAAACAAATCCCAAGGAAAAGCTACTAGATGGATCTACTTATATAGGAGCAAGGGGTGGCGGCCAAGGAGGTGGGAGGACGTCCCAAGGCAGCCTAAAACTAAATCTAGGTCGTACAAGGCCAATGGGCCCAAGTGGAGGTGATGTAACACCTTTGGACTTGTAGTTTGACTCGGATTCTGCTGCAGCATCAGATTGTTTCGTCCACAACTCAACGCTCCGGACGAATTTGATGGTGATTCCAATTGGGTTGGAAAGTTCACGAAATCTAGTTTCCAACAAAAAAAGAATCACCCAATTCGGAGTCCGTATGAAAAACTTGTGTGCGTTTTGAGTCAGATGTGTCTGTGCAGTCCGAATCTGAATCCAGAACGTGAGAGACTTGGACTCTATCTTCTCTTGGGCCAAAAGTGACGTGAGAGAACTTTTTGGACAGCAAATAAACATCTCTTTCTTCCTTATCTTCATATGTGAATTGTACAAATGTCCCATACACCTGCAATTAGACAAAACACAAAAGTGTGTGAAGTATTTTTGTTCTGGATAACATAAATAGATTATTGAATAGTTTGCACTAGAAATCACCTTACAAATATGCATATATGCAATATTTTTGGTCATATCCAAGGTAGTCATGTCCTTATCAGATTCGCGTATATAACCTTTGTCGAGAAGCTCTTGTACTTGACGCATAATCTCCTTCATCTCCTCTGGATTGGTACGGTATGGTGCACGGTTTGGCAGTGAAGCACCGGGAATTAAGTCAATCTGATGCTCAATCCCTCGAATAGGCGGTAATCCCGGTGGCACGTCTTGTGGAAAAACGTCAGCGAACTCCTGCAAAATGTTTGTGACAGCAGGAGGCAAAGAGGAAGGCACGTCCTCGAATGAAAATAATGCCTCTTTGCACACAAAAGCATAGCAAACAGATTTGCTGAAATCTAGCTCATCAATATCAGATTTGGTGGCAAATAAACATGCACTTTTCAATTTAATTTCAGAAGCAACACTAGATGGTTTATTATTAGGCTTCATTTGTTGCTCAAATTCTTTTGCCACAATCTGATTTTCACTCTTATTCTTCTCCTGTTGTGCTTTATTAGCTCTATTAATATCATCTTTCAAAATGGAATCAGGAGTCATAGGAAGCAAAGTAATATTTTTATCCTTATGAACAAGGGTATAGTGATTGTTTCTACCATGGTGTACAGAATTTTTATCAAATTGCCATGGTCTACCAAGTAATAAGGAACATGCTTGCATAGGTACCACATCACAATCAACATAATCAGCATATGTAGAGATACTAAAATGCACACGAACAGTACGTGTTACCTTAACCTTGCCGCTGTTGTTGAACCATTGGATGTAGTAAGGATGTGGATGTGGTCTTGTGGTGAGAGAAAGCTTCTCCACCATCTCCATGCTAGCCAAGTTGTTGCAGCTCCCTCCGTCTATTATGACGCGCACAGAACGTTCCTTCACAACTCCCTTGGTATGGAACAACTTGTGCCTCTGATTTTGCTCAGCTTGTGTGACCTGCACACTCAAAACACGTTGAGCAACTAAACATTCATACCTGTCAGCGTCTTCAGGAGCCATGTATTGCGTCTCATGATCAGAATCATCTCCACCATGTTCTTCACGTGTAATAAGAGCCAATGTCTCCTCATCATAGTCACTAGCGGACTCATATCCACCATCCGCGGTAGCAATCATCACACGCGGAGATTTGCATTCCCTCGCATAATGACCTCCTCCCTTACAACGACGACAAATAATATCACTTGTGTGCCCTGTTGATGCCATGGAAGAAGAAGAACGTTGTGCAGGCCCCGCAGGTGCGCTCTTGGCAGATAATGGTGGTTGTTCCTGTTTTCTTGTATCACGGCTGTAGGAGGCACCTGATTGAGGTGCTTGTGCAGTTGAAGTAGAAGATGCACGCGGCGTCCATGAGGAAGGTCGGCCTGCAGAAAAGTTAGTTCGCGCCAATGCTTGTCGATCCTGCACTTCACGTTCAGCTTTACAAGCAAGATGGAATAAACGAGTGATATTAGTATACTCCTTATAGTCTAGAATGGTCTGAATCTCTCTATTTAATCCACCCAGAAAACGTGCAAGCATAGCTTCATTCTCCTCAACAATACCACATCGAATCATGCCAGTTTGTAATTCCTGATAATATTCTTCTACAGAATTTTTTCCTTGTCTTAAACGCTGCAATTTTTGAAGCAATTCACGTTGATAATATGGTGGAACCCAACGCGTACGCATAGCAGTTTTCAAAGCAGCCCAAGTAGTTGGAATAGGATATAATCTACAATGTTCAGACCACCATACACATGCAAAACTAGTGAAAGCACAAACAGCAGCAGCAACTCGTCTCTCCTCAGGATATTGTAAACATGTAAATCGTTGTTCAGTTTCTAACTCCCAAGTAAGATATATATCATGAACATATCTACCCTCAAATGGTGGAATATTCAATTTCAGTTTAGGAATATGGACATCATCTCGTACCTGAGGTGGTGGTGCAGGCCTACCATTACGAATATATACCTGAGGTCGACCTGCTGGTGGTGGTGCTGGTGGCTGCTCGTAGATCTGATTTTGATCAACCTCATCCTCATAATCGCCCGCATACTCATCATCCTCCTGGGTACCAGCAGGAGCAGTAGCAGGAGCCAAAGAAGCACCAACAGCAGTAACAGCGGCACCAGAATTTTGTCCTGGCACAATAGGAACACGCTGTGCTCGTCCATACTGATTCGAAAGGGGGCGTAGTTGTTGTTGTTGCAGAGGTGCGACAGGTGCAGCCGATGGTGGAAGACGCGCAAGCAGTTCATTAAATCTGTTATCGAGCTTTGTTTCGAACGTCTTCTCAAGGCCAGTGATCTTCTCCATGGCCTCTTCAAAATTGTTCAGCACATCTTGTACCTGTTCAGTCATCATTTGCTGAAACTTATCATGAAGCTCCTTGTTCGATAAGTTCTCCCAGTCAATCTCGTCGGCTTGTGATCCTGGCATGGTTAGCAGCAATAGAAACACACAAGAATATGATCCTACAGACTACTAAGAAGTGGTGGTGGTGTATCAAAAATCCGTCAAGCAAATCTCAAATTCTTACCAGTTCTTACCCAGCAGCAGGCGGTGATCGGCAACCGTTGTAGTCAAAAACTCTCAAAGCTTGGATAGAGCGATTACCAGGGAGAGTCAAACACACGACGTAGATGTATGTGGAGCTGGGAAGGCTTATAGTATGGTAGCAAAAAGGGTCAGCAATAATCAATTCAGAGATGCAAAGTTGAATAAACGCTCAACGACGGTACTGTGCTGGTCCTAGGCTAGACTGTGCTAGAGACGCGAGCCTAGAACACCAACAAAATCACGGCGCGGCACGTAAACAAGGGAAAAGCACACTCTGAATTTTTATTTTCGCTCTTTTTTTTGCGCGCTCTTTTTTTTGCGCTGCTTTTTTTTTGCGAAAAATCACTATAATGGCGAGTGGCTCAAAACTCTTCCTAGGTCAAACTGACAGGATGGGCACGAAAATTTTTTTTCAACCAAATTTTTTTTTTCGACTGCCCGGACCCAAAAACTGGAAACAGGTCAAAAAAAACTTCCTATAATGGCACCTGTCTCAAAACACTCAGAAACACGTAAAAATAGGATAGCCAGAAATTTTTTCGAAAAATGCGTTTTCGAAAAAATTTGGGCCTAAACGGAGCGTGGCTACCCGACTCTTTTTTTTTTCGAAACCTACTCCGGCAAGGAAACACGAATCGTAAACTAGATGGATCCCAAAAACAAACCTAATAAGCAAAGAACTCGGATTGGTGGTGGATATATGGTGGTGGTATATGGCAGCGGTGGTGGTAGCGGTGGTAGTATATGGATATGGATCGGTGGTGGTATATGGACACGGATTGGTGGTGGTATATGGATACGGATTCGGTGCGGTGGTGGTAGATGGCAGGGGCGATGATGATGGTGCGGCGGCGGCGTGACAACTTATGACCAGAACTCGAAACTCTAAAAGACTAGACTCTAAGACCAGCAACTAGACCGACGATGCAACCGCAAATTCAACAAAGCAAAACCCTAAAAAGATTATGCAAAGGCTCAGATTGGTTCGGATATGATGAACTAACCCTAAATTTTTTTGTGGCTTTTTCGTGGACTGTAGGCATGAAGAACAGACTCGATCTAAACTACGAAAAACTGTAAAATCTCACCGAGCAACCTGGAAATCTGATACCACTTGATAGAGGCGGAGGTGTCCCGTCTTTCGATGAGATGATGGATATCGCTTTGGTGGAAGTCGACTTTGACGATCCGACTACGAACGTGCGAGGACGTCGCGCCTTAGCAATCGCTAAACCAACTCCGAGAGGTTATTGACCCCGCCGGAGCACGATCAACCTGACCACGAGGGTCTGTTTCCTGCGAGCAAACGAAGAACAAGCAAGAAACTAAGATTGCAATCTGGATATTGCGAATATAAGATGAAAGCTTTATTGATCAAGGTGGGGTTCTGTGACGCCTTTGTCTGGTCGTTGAACACAAACGAAGTACGCGAAGTTGCAGCTATGGTGAACTTTTAATCTAAACAAAACCCAAAGTCTAAACGATGCCCTAAGGGCTGTATATATGGAGGAAGAGGGGGGAATTTCGTGGCCCTTGGTGGAGGGGTCCGAAATCAACCCTATCTCTTGTTTCCCCACACATACGGACTCTAAAAATAGCCTATACTTATGTATTTCGAAATTACATGGGCCTGGCCCAATAATAAGGTGACGCAGCACCTAAAATAGCCTCGGGACGAAATTTATGAAGTGGCATGTTGTATATTTCGTCCAAGGCTTCATGCACCCATTATGGTGGCTTCAAAGTCCTGAAATCATCACTTGTAACTCCGTTCTTGTTCCCCTTGCGCATGCCATCATCTCCATGCTTGTTCTTGCTCCAATGTTCATCCTTCTCCAAGCTAGGCCCTTCATTTGTAAGCAAAACAAATGTATCCAATTTAGGCAGCATCATATTCTCATGAACATTAGAATCATTACCAAGAAACGAAAGTACCTGGTAATTTAGTTGATAGAGGCAAAGGTGTCCCGTCTTTCGATGAGATGGTGGATTTCGCTTTGGTGGAAGTCGACTTTGACGATCCGACTACGAACGTGCGAGGACGTCGCGCCTTAGCAATCGCTAAACCAACTCCGAGAGGTTATTGACCACGCCGGAGCACGATCAACCTGACCACGAGGGTCTGTTTCCTGCGAGCAAACGAAGAACAAGCAAGAAACTGAGATTGCAATCTGGATATTGCGAATATAAGATGAAAGCTTTATTGATCAAGGTGGGGTTCTGTGACGCCTTTGTCTGGTCGTTGAACACAAACGAAGTACGCGAAGTTGCAGCTATGGCGAACTTTTAATCTAAACAAAACCCAAGGTCTAAACGATGCCCTAAGGGCTGTATATATGGAGGAAGAGGGGGTGGATTTCGTGGCCCTTGGTGGAGGGGTCCGAAATCAACCCTATCTCTTGTTTCCCCACACATACGGACTCTAAAAATAGCTTATACTTATGTATTTCGAAATTACATGGGCCTGGCCCAATAATAAGGTGACGCAGCACCTAAAATAGCCTCGGGACGAAATTTATGAAGTGGCATCTTGTATATTTCGTCCAAGGCTTCATGCACACATTATGGTGGCTTCAAAGTCCTGAAATCATCACTTGTAACTCCGTTCTTGTTCCCCTTGCGCATGCCATCATCTCCATGCTTGTTCTTGCTCCAATGTTCATCCTTCTCCAAGCTAGGCCCTTCATTTGTAAGCAAAACAAATGTATCCAATTTAGGCAGCATCATATTCTCATGAACATTAGAATCATTACCAAGAAACGAAAGTACCTGATAATTTAGTTGGCGTGCACGAGCTCTAGTAATTGGTCCAGTATGTATAGCAGCAGGGGCTGTGGGTGTAACAATTGTATTGATGTCCTCATCAACGTATATAACCTTTGTCGAGAAGCTCTTGTACTTGACGCATAATCTCCTTCGTCTCCTCTGGATTGGTACGGTATGGTGCACGGTTTGGCAGTGAAGCACTGGGAATTAAGTCAATCTGATGCTCAATCCCTCGAATAGGCGGTAATCCCGGTGGCACGTCTTGTGGAAAAACGTCAGCGAACTCCTGCAAAATGTTAGTGACAGCAGGAGGCAAAGAGGAAGGCACGTCCTCGAATGAAAATAATGCCTCTTTGCACACAAAAGCATAGCAAACAGATTTGCTGAAATCTAGCTCATCAATATCAGATTTGGTGGCAAATAAACATGCACTTTTCAATTTAATTTCAGAAGCAACACTAGATGGTTTATTATTAGGCTTCATTTGTTGCTCAAATTCTTTTGCCACAATCTGATTTTCACTCTTATTCGTCTCCTGTTTTGCTTTATTAGCTCTATTAATATCATCATTCAAAATGGAATCAGGAGTCATAGGAAGCAAAGTAATATTTTTATCCTTATGAACAAGAGTATAGTGATTGTTTCTACCATGGTGTACAGAATTTTTATCAAATTGCCATGGTCTACCAAGTAATAAGGAACATGCTTGCATAGGTACCACATCACAATCAACATAATCAGCATATGTAGAGATACTAAAATGCACACGAACAGTACGTGTTACCTTAACCTTGCCGCTGTTGTTGAACCATTGGATGTAGTAAGGATGTGGATGTGGTCTTGTGGTGAGATAAAGCTTCTCCACCATCTCCATGCTAGCCAAGTTGTTGCAGCTCCCTCCGTCTATTATGACGCGCACAGAACGTTCCTTCACAACTCCCTTGGTATGGAACAAATTGTGCCTCTGATTTTGCTCAGCTTGTGTGACCTGCACACTCAAAACACGTTGAGCAACTAAACATTCATACCTGTCAGCGTCTTCAGGAGCCATGTATTGCGTCTCATGATCAGAATCATCTCCACCATGTTCTTCACGTGTAATAAGAGCCAACGTCTCCTCATCATAGTCACTAGCGGACTCATATCCACCATCCGCGGTAGCAATCATCACACGCGGAGATTTGCATTCCCTCGCATAATGACCTCCTCCCTTACAACGACGACAAATAATATCACTTGTGTGCCCTGTTGATGCCATGGAAGAAGAAGAACGCTGTGCAGGACCCGCAGGTGCGCTCTTGGAAGATAATGGTGGTTGTGCCTGTTTTCTTGTATCACGGCTGGAGGTGGCACTGGATGGAGGTGCTGGTGCAGTTGAAGTAGAAGATGCACGTGGTGTCCATGATGAAGGTCGGCCTGCAGAAAAGTTAGTTCGCCCCAATGCTTGTCGATCCTGCACTTCACGTTCAGCTTTACAAGCAAGATGGAATAAACGAGTGATATTAGTTGATAGAGGCAAAGGTGTCCCGTCTTTCGATGAGATGGTGGATTTCGCTTTGGTGGAAGTCGACTTTGACGATCCGACTACGAACGTGCGAGGACGTCGCGCCTTAGCAATCGCTAAACCAACTCCGAGAGGTTATTGACCACGCCGGAGCACGATCAACCTGACCACGAGGGTCTGTTTCCTGCGAGCAAACGAAGAACAAGCAAGAAACTGAGATTGCAATCTGGATATTGCGAATATAAGATGAAAGCTTTATTGATCAAGGTGGGGTTCTGTGACGCCTTTGTCTGGTCGTTGAACACAAACGAAGTACGCGAAGTTGCAGCTATGGCGAACTTTTAATCTAAACAAAACCCAAAGTCTAAACGATGCCCTAAGGGCTGTATATATGGAGGAAGAGGGGCAATTTCGTGGCCCTTGGTGGAGGGGTCCGAAATCAACCCTATCTCTTGTTTCCCCACACATACGGACTCTAAAAATAGCCTATACTTATGTATTTCGAAATTACATGGGCCTGGCCCAATAATAAGGTGACGCAGCACCTAAAATAGCCTCGGGACGAAATTTATGAAGTGGCATCTTGTATATTTCGTCCAAGGCTTCATGCACCCATTATGGTGGCTTCAAAGTCTTGAAATCATCACTTGTAACTCCGTTCTTGTTCCCCTTGCGCATGCCATCATCTCCATGCTTGTTCTTGCTCCAATGTTCATCCTTCTCCAAGCTAGGCCCTTCATTTGTAAGCAAAACAAATGTATCCAATTTAGGCAGCATCATATTCTCATGAACATTAGAATCATTACCAAGAAACGAAAGTACCTGGTAATTTAGTTGGCGTGCACGAGCTCTAGTAATTGGTCCAGTATGTATAGCAGCAGGGGCTGTGGGTGTAACAATTGTATTGATGTCCTCATCACCTTAGGGCGTCGTTTAGACTTTGGGTTTTGTTTAGATTAAAAGTTCGCCATAGCTGCAACTTCGCGTACTTCGTTTGTGTCCAACGACCAGACCAACACGTCACATAACCCCACCTTGATCAATAAAGCTTTCATCTTATATTCGCAATATCCCGATTGCAATCTCAGTTTCTTGCTTGTTCTTCGTTTGCTCGCAGGAAACAGACCCTCGTGGTCAGGTTGATCGTGCTCCGGCGTGGTCAATAACCCTCGGAAGTTCGTTTACCGATTGCTAAGGCGCGACGTCTCGCACGTTCGTAGTCGGATCGTCAAGGTCGACTCCCACAGAAAACGATAGCCACCATCTCATCGAAACATCGGGACACCTTAGCCTCTATAAAAAATAATGCATATTTGGAGCAATGTGATCATGGCATGGCATAGTAGATGAATTGCGCAAATCGTGTAAAGGAAGCATGGCAATATCATCACATGAAAAACAAAATCCAATGACCATCATCTCGTCATCTATGCCATAAGTGCAAATGGGATTGATTTTAATGGGGCATGCATAGTTACTATGTTGAGATTGTAAAGATGCAATATGGGATATCTCACTCATAGCATATGACAAGGTTAATGGATTGTCAAACATGATGTGACCAAAAGAATTTTCACATGATATCCTATGGAGCATAGCATCACAACTAGGCAACTCAACATGCTCATCATCATATTTATCATAAATAGGTAAGTCATGACATGAGGAAGTCACACTAGCATGAAGCATGGGAATAGGTGTGTCAACATCATGCAAGCAATCATTCGTGAAATAGTCCACTAGTGGGACAAGAGAAGCACCATCACCTATGTCACCTTTGGAGCATCACTCATGTGTTGTAGGTGAGGTGTCGAAGACCAAGTTGTGGTCAACTTCATCTTGATGGAACCATGTGGGGGGTGCATCTTCTTCCACCATGGCCATCGTCGTTTCCATTGGAGGTATGGACTCGTCGAGGATAGGCGTGTCGTCATGTAGGAGACCTAGCACCAAAGAAGAAAACACACTCGGAGTAGAGGTGATAGAGGCGGGGGTCCCGATCTTTCGATGAGATGATAACTATCGATTTGGTGAGGATGACTTTGACGATCCGACTACAAACGTGCACGACGTTGCGCCTTAGCAATCGCTAAACCAACTCCGAGAGGTTATTGACCACGCTGGAGCACAATCAACCTGACCACGAAGGTCTATTCCTGCAAGCAATCGAAGAACGAGCAAGAATATGATAAAGCAATCTGAATATTGCGAATATATATGAAGTATTGATAATGGTGGGGATCCGTAAGCGGTCTTGGTCTGGTCGTTGGACACAAACAAAGTACACGAAGTTGCAATGGCTAACTTTTAACTAAACAAATCCCAAGGAAAAGCTACTAGATGGATCTACTTATATAGGAGCAAGGGGTGGCGGCCAAGGAGGTGGGAGGACGTCCCAAGGCAGCCTAAAACTAAATCTAGGTCGTACAAGGCCAATGGGCCCAAGTGGAGGTGATGTAACACCTTTGGACTTGTAGTTTGACTCGGATTCTGCTGCAGCATCAGATTGTTTCGTCCACAACTCAACGCTCCGGACGAATTTGAAGGTGATTCCAATTGGGTTGGAAAGTGCACGAAATCTAGCTTCCAACAAAAAAAAATCACCCAATTCGGAGTCCGTATGAAAAACTTGTGTGCGTTTTGAGTCAGGTGTGTCTGTGCAGTCCGAATCTGAATCCAGAACGTGAGAGACTTGGACTCTATCTTCTCTTGGGCCAAAAGTGACGTGAGAGAACTTTTTGGACAGCAAATAAACATCTCTTTCTTCCTTATCTTCATATGTGGATTGTACAAATGTCCCATACACCTGCAATTAGACAAAACACAAAAGTGTGTGAAGTATTTTTGTTCTGGATAACATAAATAGATTATTGAATAGTTTGCACTAGAAATCACCTGACAAATATGCATATATGCAATATTTTTGGTCATATCCAAGGTAGTCATGTCCTCATCAAGAGGTTAGCTCGTTATGATGTAGGGTAGAACCCTAGACGGCCGATCTTTCACGAAAGGAGCGGATCCCAACGATGAACACGAAGAACACGGGAGAGAAGACGAAGGGAAACACAAGAGAATCACTCAAACCAAACAAGAACAAGTCACACATGTGCTAGATCCTCGGATACATAGAACGATACACGAATCCACGGACAACTAAGGACGATACAAAAGGGTAGCCGGTTCTTCTCCGAGAGGAGGTCTTGTATCCACAAGGGGATCTTCCCGTAAAGGGGTCTTGAATCCAAGGTGGATCTTCTCCGTAGAGGGGCCGCAGTCTCTCTCGTGGAGTAGATCCTATATGGATGAGCAATGCTCTATCTCTCAATGAGCTAAACCAATGCTAACCCTAGAAAGTTGTACGGGACAGAGTATATATAGTCTACGTAACGAAAGGGTACACGGGCTTTGGCCCAAGTGGCTGCGCGCAGGCAGGGCCGGAAGTTCCGGGCTAGGCCAGAAGTTCCGGGCACCGGAGGTTCCCGGGAGGGTCCGGCCTAACCAGAGAGTTGGCACGGTGGAGCTGTGCTGGCATCTGGGGGGCGGAAGGTCCGGGCAGGCCGGAAGTTCTGGGCGCCGGAAGGTCCGGGGCGGGGTTCGGGCTAACCCGAGAGTTGGCACGCCTGGGCTGGTCGAAGTCGTCGGCGGCCGGAAGCTCCGGGTCGGCCGGAAGGTCCAGTGGCCGGAAGTTCCGGGCTCTGGCCGGAAGTTCCGGGCTGTCCAGAGTGTTGACGCCTGTCTCTTCTTCTATAGTCCTCAGCTCCGAGTCTTGAGCGTTGTACCTGGTGACACATAGTATCTCGGACTTAGGCAGTAGCCATGTCTCACTTGAAGAGGGGGAACACTCAAGTAGGAGTGATGTCACCTCGGATTGAATAGCACGTGCCCTAGCCCTTGTCATTGGTCCACTTGGAGCTTGGATAGTTGAGGGGGCGTCCATGTGGATGGTCGTGGGATGCTCCGCATCATCTCCTCTCCCTTGGGGAAGATCCGTCCTCAGATCGAGTTCTTCATCACCATGGAAGGGAGAGAGATCTTTGATGTTGAAGATGTCGCTCACGTTGTATTTGTCCCGTGGGAGGTCAATCTTGTAAGCGTTGTCGTTGTAGCGTGCGAGCACCTTGAAGGGTCCATCGGCTCGAGGTCGAAGCTTAGACTTGCGTTCTTGTGGAAAGCGCTCCTTGCGAAGGTGTAGCCACACGAGATCACCGATGTTGAAGACCATATGATGAGGACATCAATACAATTGTTACACCCACAGCCCCTGCTGCTATACATACTGGACCAATTACTAGAGCTCGTGCACGCCAACTAAATTATCAGGTACTTTCGTTTCTTGGTAATGATTCTAATGTTCATGAGAATATGATGCTGCCTAAATTGGATACATTTGTTTTGCTTACAAATGAAGGGCCTAGCTTGGAGAAGGATGAACATTGGAGCAAGAACAAGCATGGAGATGATGGCATGCGCAAGGGGAACAAGAACGGAGTTACAAGTGATGATTTCAGGACTTTGAAGCCACCATAATGTGTGCATGAAGCCTTGGACGAAATATACAAGATGCCACTTCATAAATTTCGTCCCGAGGCTATTTTAGGTGCTGCGTCACCTTATTATTGGGCCAGGCCCATGTAATTTCGAAATACATAAGTATAAGCTATTTTTAGAGTCCGTATGTGTGGGGAAACAAGAGATAGGGTTGATTTCGGACCCCTCCACCAAGGGCCACGAAATCCACCCCCTCTTCCTCCATATATACAGCCCTTAGGGCATCGTTTAGACCTTGGGTTTTGTTTAGATTAAAAGTTCGCCATAGCTGCAACTTCGCGTACTTCGTTTGTGTTCAACGACCAGACAAAGGCGTCACAGAACCCCACCTTGATCAATAAAGCTTTCATCTTATATTCGCAATATCCAGATTGCAATCTCAGTTTCTTGCTTGTTCTTCGTTTGCTCGCAGGAAACAGACCCTCGTGGTCAGGTTGATCGTGCTCCGGCGTGGTCAATAACCTCTCGGAGTTGGTTTAGCGATTGCTAAGGCGCGACGTCCTCGCACGTTCGTAGTAGGATCGTCAAAATCGACTTCCACCAAAGCGAAATCCACCATCTCATCGAAAGACGGGACACCTTAGCCTCTATCAAGATTGACTGGGAGAATTTATCGAACAAGGAGCTTCATGATAAGTTTCAGCAAATGATGACTGAACAGGTGCAAGATGTGCTGAACAATTTTGAAGAGGCCATGGAGAAGATCACTGGCTTTGAGAAGACGTTCGAAACAAAGCTCGATAACAAGTTTAATGAATTGCTCGCGCGTCTTCCACCACCACCACCCGCTGCAGCTAACGCACCTCTCCAACAACAACAACAACAACGACTACCTCCACGTCGCGAAGCAGACCTCCGCCGAGCAAGCCGTGTTCCTCTTGCGTTTGGCCAAACTATTGGTGCTGCTGTTGATACTTCTGTGGCTCCTGCTGCTGATGCGGAGGAGGATGATTATGTGGGAGACTATGAGGATGAGGTTGATCAAAATCAACACTACGTGCAGCCACCTGTACCACCACCAGTAGGTCGACCTCAGGTATATATTCGTAATGGTAGGCCTGCACCACCACCTCAGGTACGAGATGATGTCCATATTCCTAAACTGAAATTGAATATTCCACCATTTGAGGGTAGATATGTTCCTGATATATATCTTACTTGGGAGTTAGAAACTGAACAACGATTTACATGTTTACAATATCCTGAGGAGAGACGAGTTGCTGCTGCTGTTTGTGCTTTCACTAGTTTTGCATGTGTATGGTGGTCTGAACATTGTAGATTGTATCCTATTCCAACTACTTGGGTTGCTTTGAAAACTGCTATGCGTACGCGTTGGGTTCCACCATATTATCAACGTGAATTGCTTCAAAAATTGCAGCGTTTAAGACAAGGAAAAAATTCTGTAGAAGAATATTATCAGGAATTACAAACTGGCATGATTAGATGTGGTATTGTTGAGGAGAATGAAGCTATGCTTGCACGTTTTCTGGGTGGATTAAATAGAGAGATTCAGACCATTCTAGACTATAAGGAGTATACTAACATCACTCGTTTATTCCATCTTGCTTGTAAAGCTGAACGTGAAGTGCAGGATCGACAAGCATTGGGGGGAACTAACTTTTCTGCAGGCCGACCTTCATCATGGACACCACGTGCATCTTCTACTTCAACTGCACCAGCACCTCCATCCGGTGCCACCTCCAGCCGTGATACAAGAAAACAGGCACAACCACCATTATCTGCCAAGAGCGCACCTGCGGGGCCTGCACAGCGTTCTTCTTCTTCCATGGCATCAACAGGGCACACAAGTGATATTATTTGTCGTCGTTGTAAGGGAGGAGGTCATTATGCGAGAGAATGCAAATCTCCGCGTGTGATGATTGCTACCGCGGATGGTGGATATGAGTCCGCTAGTGACTATGATGAGGAGACTTTGGCTCTTATTACACGTGAAGAACATGGTGGAGATGATTCTGATCATGAGACGCAATACATGGCTCCTGAAGACGCTGACATGTATGAATGTTCAGTTGCTCAACGTGTTTTGAGTGTGCAGGTCACACAAGCTGAGCAAAATCAGAGGCACAATTTGTTCCATACCAAGGGAGTTGTGAAGGAACGTTCTGTGCGCGTCATAATAGACGGAGGGAGCTGCAACAACTTGGCTAGCATGGAGATGGTGGAGAAGCTTTCTCTCACCACAAGACCACATCCACATCCTTACTACATCCAATGGTTCAACAACAGCGGCAAGGTTAAGGTAACACGTACTGTTCGTGTGCATTTTAGTATCTCTACATATGCTGATTATGTTGATTGTGATGTGGTACCTATGCAAGCATGTTCCTTATTACTTGGTAGACCATGGCAATTTGATAAAAATTCTGTACACCATGGTAGAAACAATCACTATACTCTTGTTCATAAGGATAAAAATATTACTTTGCTTCCTATGACTCCTGATTTCATTTTGAAAGATGATATTAATAGAGCTAATAAAGCAAAACAGGAGACGAATAAGAGTGAAAATCAGATTGTGGCAAAAGAATTTGAGCAACAAATGAAGCCTAATAATAAACCATCTAGTGTTGCTTCTGAAATTAAATTGAAAAGTGCATGTTTATTTGCCACCAAATCTGATATTGATGAGGTAGATTTCAGCAAATCTGTTTGCTATGCTTTTGTGTGCAAAGAGGCATTATTTTCATTCGAGGACGTGCCTTCCTCTTTGCCTCCTGCTGTCACTAACATTTTGCAGGAGTTCGCTGACGTCTTTCCACAAGACGTGCCACCGAGATTACCGCCTATTCGAGGGATTGAGCATCAGATTGACCTAATTCCCGGTGCTTCACTGCCAAACCGTGCACCATACCGTACCAATCCAGAGGAGACGAAGGAGATTATGCGTCAAGTACAAGAGCTTCTCGACAAAGGTTATATACGCGAATCCCTTAGTCCTTGTGCTGTTCCTATTATTCTAGTGCCGAAAAAGGATGGTATATCACGTATGTGTGTTGATTGTAGAGGCATTAATAATATTACTATTCGTTATCATCATCCTATTCCTAGGCTAGATGATATGCTTGATGAATTGAGTGGCTCTACAATATTCTCCAAAGTTGATTTGCGTAGTGGATACCATCAAATTTGTATGAAATTGGGAGATGAATGGAAAACAGCATTCAAAACTAAGTTTGGATTATATGAGTGGTTAGTCATGCCTTTTGGGTTAACTAATGCACCTAGTACTTTCATGAGATTAATGAACGAAGTTTTACGTGCTTTCATTGGACGATTTGTGGTAGTTTACTTTGATGACATATTGATTTATAGCAGATCTTTGGAAGAACATTTGGAACATTTACGTGCTGTTTCTATTGCTCTACGTGATGCACGTTTGTTTGGTAACCTTGGGAAGTGCACCTTTTGCACCGACTGAGTATCTTTTCTTGGCTATGTTGATACTCCACAGGGAATTGAAGTTGATAAAGCCAAGATTGAAGCTATTGAGAGTTGGCCGCAGCCCAAAACGGTCACACAAGTGAGGAGTTTTCTTGGCCTTACTGGATTCTATAGGCATTTTGTGAGAGATTTCAGCACCATTGCTGCACCTCTCAATGAGCTTACAAAGAAAGATGTGCCTTTTCTTTGGGGTACCGCACAAGAAGAAGCCTTCTCGGTATTGAAAGATAAGTTGACACATGCTCCTTTACTCCAACTTCCTGATTTTAATAAGACTTTTGAGCTTGAATGTGATGCTAGTGGAATTGGATTAGGCGGTGTGTTATTACAAGATGGCAAACCTGTTGCATACTTTTCTGAAAAATTGAGTGGGCCTAGTCTGAATTATTCTACTTATGATAAAGAATTATATGCTCTTGTTCGGACTTTAGAAACATGGCAACATTATTTATGGCCCAAAGAATTTGTTATACATTCTGATCATGAATCTTTGAAACATATTAAAAGTCAAGCTAAACTGAATCGTAGACATGCTAAATGGGTTGAATTCATTGAGACTTTTCCTTATGTCATTAAACAGAAGAAGGGAAAAGAAAATGTTATTGCTGATGCATTGTCTCGTCGCTATACTATGCTTTCACAACTTGATTTCAAAATATTTGGTTTGGAGACCATCAAAGCTCAATATGTGCATGATGCTGATTTTAAAGATGTAATGCAGAATTGTAAAGAAGGAAGAATGTGGAACAAGTTTGTCGTTAACGATGGATTTGTGTTTCGTGCTAACAAGCTATGCATTCCAGCTAGCTCCGTTCGTCTTTTGTTGTTGCAGGAGGCGCATGGAGGAGGATTAATGGGACACTTTGGCGTGAAGAAGACGGAGGACGTACTTGCTACACATTTCTTTTGGCCAAAGATGAGACGGGATGTTGAGCGTTTTATTGCTCGATGCACTACATGTCAAAAAGCTAAGTCACGACTCAATCCTCATGGTTTATATATGCCTTTGCCTGTACCTAGTGTTCCTTGGGAGGATATGTCTATGGACTTTGTTTTAGGTTTACCTCGAACAAAGAAGGGGAGGGATAGCATATTTGTTGTTGTGGATAGATTCTCGAAAATGGCACACTTTATACCATGTCATAAAAGCGATGATGCTGTTAATGTTGCTGATTTGTTCTTTCGTGAAATTATTCGCTTGCATGGTGTGCCAAATACTATTGTTTCAGATCGTGATACTAAATTTCTTAGCCACTTTTGGAGATGTTTATGGGCTAAGTTGAGACTAAACTGCTTTTTAGTACTACTTGTCACCCCCAAACTGATGGACAAACTGAAGTAGTCAATAGAACGTTGTCTACTATGCTTAGGGCTGTTTTGAAGAATAATAAGAAAATGTGGGAGGAATGCTTGCCTCATATTGAATTTGCTTATAATCGTTCATTGCATTCTACTACTAAGATGTGCCCTTTTGAAGTTGTGTATGGTTTCCTACCTCGTGCACCTATTGATTTGTTGCCTCTTCCATCTTCGGAGAAGGTTAATTTTGATGCTAAACAACGTGCTGAATTGATTTTAAAAATGCATGAGTTAACTAAGGAAAACATTGAGCGTATGAATGCTAAATATAAACTTGCTGGAGATAAGGGTAGAAAACATGTTGTGTTTGCACCTGGAGATCTTGTTTGGTTACATTTGCGTAAGGATAGATTTCCTGATTTTCGCAAATCAAAGCTAATGCCACTTGCTGATGGTCCCTTTAAGGTGTTAGAGAAAATAAATGATAATGCATATAAACTTGAGTTGCCTGCAGATTTTGGGGTTAGTCCCACTTTTAACATTGCAGATTTGAAGCATTATGTGGGTGAGGAAGATGAACTTCCGTCGAGGACGACTTCATTTCAAGAAGGGGAGGATGATGAGGACATCAATACAATTGTTACACCCACAGCCCCTGCTGCTATACATACTGGACCAATTACTAGAGCTCGTGCACGCCAACTAAATTATCAGGTACTTTCGTTTCTTGGTAATGATTCTAATGTTCATGAGAATATGATGCTGCCTAAATTGGATACATTTGTTTTGCTTACAAATGAAGGGCCTAGCTTGGAGAAGGATGAACATTGGAGCAAGAACAAGCATGGAGATGATGGCATGCGCAAGGGGAACAAGAACGGAGTTACAAGTGATGATTTCAGGACTTTGAAGCCACCATAATGTGTGCATGAAGCCTTGGACGAAATATACAAGATGCCACTTCATAAATTTCGTCCCGAGGCTATTTTAGGTGCTGCGTCACCTTATTATTGGGCCAGGCCCATGTAATTTCGAAATACATAAGTATAGGCTATTTTTAGAGTCCGTATATGTGGGGAAACAAGAGATAGGGTTGATTTCGGACCCCTCCACCAAGGGCCACGAAATCCACCCCCTCTTCCTCCATATATACAGCCCTTAGGGCATCGTTTAGACCTTGGGTTTTGTTTAGATTAAAAGTTCGCCATAGCTGCAACTTCGCGTACTTCGTTTGTGTTCAACGACCAGACAAAGGCGTCACAGAACCCCACCTTGATCAATAAAGCTTTCATCTTATATTCGCAATATCCAGATTGCAATCTTAGTTTCTTGCTTGTTCTTCGTTTGCTCGCAGGAAACAGACCCTCGTGGTCAGGTTGATCGTGCTCCGGCGTGGTCAATAACCTCTCGGAGTTGGTTTAGCGATTGCTAAGGCGCGACGTCCTCGCACGTTCGTAGTCGGATCGTCAAAGTCGACTTCCACCAAAGCGAAATCCACCATCTCATCGAAAGACGGGACACCTTTGCCTCTATCACCATAGGTTGCTTGTTGACGTTGAGCTTGGTCGCAAGGCGTTGTACTTGGTGCTCGATGGTGTTTCTTGTATCTTCATGCACCTTCTTGATATGGGCCGCTCGTGCACTTGCGTCCAAATTGATTCGCTCTTGGAGTGGTAGAGGTAGAATATCCAATGGTGACAAAGGGTTGAATCCGTAGACGACCTCGAAAGGGGACTTGCCGGTTGTTGAGTGTCTTGCTCGGTTGTAGGCGAACTCGGCGATGGGTAGACACTCCTCCCACTCCTTGATGTTCTTCTTGATGAGTACTCGAAGTAGAGCGGAGAGTGTGCGGTATGTCACCTCCATTTGGCCGTCGGTTTGAGGATGGTATGCCGTGGAGAAGAGTAGCTTGATTCCGAGCTTGGCGCATAGGGTCTTCCAAAAGTAGCTAAGGAACTTGACGTCGCGGTCCGAGACGATAGTCTTTGGCACACCATGTAGACGCAATATTTCCCTACAAAAGAGATTAGCCACATGTGAAGCATCGTCTATCTTGTTACAAGGAATAAAGTGTGCCATTTTTGAGAAATGGTCCACAACGACAAATATGAATCTTTCCCATTGCGAGTCTTGGGCAAACCAAGTACAAAGTCCATGCTAATGTCTTCCCAAGGTTGGTATGGAATTGGTAAAGGCATATAGAGGCCATGAGATTGAGCTTTGGACTTAGCTTTGCGACATGTAGAACACCGGTTGGTGAAGCGATTGACGTCCCGAAACATCTTTGGCCAAAAGTAGCTCTTCGAGAGCATGGTGAACGTCTTGTCGCGTCCGAAGTGTCCCATTAAGCCTCCTCCATGAGATTCCTGCAAAAGCAACAAACGAAGCGAGGACTCGGGAATGTAAAGTTTGTTAGCTCTCATAAGGTAGCCATCTTTGATGTAATAGTGTTCCCAAGATGTATTCGACAAACACCTGGCATAAGGAATGACAAAAGTTGCATCATGCTCATATAAGTGTTTGATATGCTCGAAGCCAATGACATCTAACTCAAGTTGATGAGGACATCAATACCATTGTTACACCCACAGCCCCTACTGCTACATATACGGGACCAATTACTAGAGCTCGCGCACGCCAATTAAATTATCAGGTACTTTCGTTTCTTGGTAATGATTCTAATCTTCATGAGAATATGATGCTGCCTAAATTGGATACATTTGTTTTGCTTACAAATGAAGGGCCTAGCTTGGAGAAGGATGAACATTGGAGCAAGAACAAGCATGGAGATGATGCCATGCGCAAGGGGAACAAGAACGGAGTTACAAGTGATGATTTCAGGACATTGAAGCCACCATAATGGGTGCATGAAGCCATGGACGAAATATACAAGATGCCACTTCATAAATTTCGTCCCGAGGCTATTATAGGTGCTGCGTCACCTTTTTATTGGGCCAGGCCCATGTAATTTCGAAATACATAAGTATAGGCTATTTTTAGAGTCCGTATGTGTGGGGAAACAAGAGATAGGGTTGATTTCGGACCCCTCCACCAAGGGCCACGAAATTCCCCCTCTCTTCCTCCATATATACAGCCCTTAGGGCACCGTTTAGACTTTGGGTTTTGTTTAGATTAAAAGTTCGCCACAGCCGCAACTTCGCGTACTTCGTTTGTGTTCAACGACCAGACAAAGGCGTCACAGAACCCCACCTTGATCAATAAAGCTTTCATCTTATATTCGCAATATCTAGATTGCAATCTTAGTTTCTTGCTTGTTCTTCGTTTGCTCGCAGGAAACAGACCCTCATGGTCAGGTTGATCGTGCTCCGGCGTGGTCAATAACCTCTCGGAGTTGGTTTAGCGATTGCTAAGGCGCGACGTCCTCGCACGTTCGTAGTCGGATCGTCAAAGTCGACTTCCACCAAAGCGATATCCATCATCTCATCGAAAGACGGGACACATTTGCCTCTATCAAGTGGTATCAGATTTCCAGGTTGCTCGGTGAGATTTTACAGTTTTTCGTAGTTTAGATCGAGTCTGTTCTTCATACCTATAGTCCACGAAAAAGCCAAAAAAAATTAGGGTTAGTTCATCCCATCCGAACCAATCTGAGCCTTGCATAATCTTTTCTGTATTTGCTTTGTTGAATTTGCGGTTGTATCGTCGTGTCCAGTTGCTGGTCTTAGCGTCTAGTCTTTTAGAGTTTCGAGTTCTGTTCACAGGTTGTCACGTCGCCGCTGCCATATATCACCACCGCATCATCATCGTCGCTGTTGCCATATACCACCACCACATATTCACCGCCAATCCGAATCCATATACGCCACCACATATCCGCCGCCATCACGCCAATCCGAGTTCACTTGCAACATATATCCGCCACCTGTCCGTGTTCCACCAGATTCATCTCCGCCACCAGTCTGAGTTCCACCAGATTCATCTCCGCCACCGGTCCTAGTCCGAGTCCAGTAATTGTTGCATTGTTCTCGATTTCCAGATCACGCGATACTCCGAGTCGTGACAGAGAAGGACTCCCCAACTTCCGAGCCATCCGCAGAAGAAAAATAGTTCCAATTTCAAAAAAAAACTAAGTCTGGAAAATTCTGGCTAGGCAGTTTTTAGACCATTTGTAGACTTTTTCGAAAAAAATTGTTGTGGAGCAAAAAAAAAAGAGGAAAAAAAAGTGCAAAAAAAAAGAGAAAAAAATTCAGAGTGTGCTCCTCCCTTGTTTACGTGCCGCGTCGTGATTTTGTTGGTGTTCTAGGCTCGCGTCTCTAGCACAGTCTAGCCTAGGACCAGCACAGTACCGTCGTTGAGCGTTTATTCAACTTTGCATCTCTGAATTGATTATTGCTGACCCTTTTTGCTACCATATTATAAGCCTTCCCAGCTCCACATACATCTACGTCGTGCGTTTGACTCTCCCTGGTAATCGCTCTATCCAAGCTTTGAGAGTTTTGACTACAACGGTTGCCGATCACCGCCTGTTGCTGGGTAAGAACCGGTAAGAATTTGAGTTTTGCTTGACGGATTTGTGACACCCACCACCACCACTTGTTCGTAGTCTGTAGGATCATATTCTTGTGTGTTTCTATTGCTGCTAACCACGCCAGGATCACAAGCCGACGAGATTGACTGGGAGAATTTATCGAACAAGGAGCTTCATGATAAGTTTCAGCAAATGATGACTGAACAGGTGCAAGATGTGCTGAACAATTTTGAAGAGGCCATGGAGAAGATCACTGGCCTTGAGAAGACGTTCGAAACAAAGCTCGATAACAAGTTTAATGAATTGCTCGCGCGTCTTCCACCACCACCACCCGCTGCACCTAAGGCACCTCTCCAACAACAACAACAACGACTACCTCCACGTCGCGAAACAGACCTCCGCCGAGCAAGCCGTGTTCCTCTTGCGTTTGGCCAAACTGTTGGTGCTGCTGTTGATACTTCTGTGGCTCCTGCTGCTGATGCGGAGGAGGATGATTATGTGGGAGATTATGAGGATGAGGTTGATCAAAATCAGCACTACGTGCAGCCACCTGTACCACCACCAGCAGGTCGACCTCAGGTATATATTCATAATGGTAGGCCTGCACCACCACCTCAGGTACGAGATGATGTCCATATTCCTAAACTGAAATTGAATATTCCACCATTTGAGGGTAGATATGTTCCTGATATATATCTTACTTGGGAGTTAGAAACTGAACAACGATTTACATGTTTACAATATCCTGAGGAGAGACGAGTTGCTGCTGCTGTTTGTGCTTTCACTAGTTTTGCATGTGTATGGTGGTCTGAACATTGTAGATTATATCCTATTCCAACTACTTGGGCTGCTTTGAAAACTGCTATGCGTACGCGTTGGGTTCCACCATATTATCAACGTGAATTGCTTCAAAAATTGCAGCGTTTAAGACAAGGGAAAAATTCTGTAGAAGAATATTATCAGGAATTACAAACTGGCATGATTAGATGTGGTATTGTTGAGGACAATGAAGCTATGCTTGCACGTTTTCTGGGTGGATTAAATCGAGAGATTCAGACCATTCTAGACTATAAGGAGTATACTAATATCACTCGTTTATTCCATCTTGCTTGTAAAGCTGAACGTGAAGTGCAGGATCGACAAGCATTGGGGCGAACTAACTTTTCTGCAGGCCGACCTTCATCATGGACACCACGTGCATCTTCTACTTCAACTGCACCAGCACCTCCATCCGGTGCCACCTCCAGCCGTGATACAAGAAAACAGGCACAACCACCATTATCTGCCAAGAGCGCACCTGCGGGGCCTGCACAGCGTTCTTCTTCTTCCATGGCATCAACAGGGCACACAAGTGATATTATTTGTCGTCGTTGTAAGGGAGGAGGTCATTATGCGAGAGAATGCAAATCTCCGCGTGTGATTATTGCTACCGCGGATGGTGGATATGAGTCTGCTAGTGACTATGATGAGGAGACTTTGGCTCTTATTACACGTGAAGAACATGGTGGAGATGATTCTGATCATGAGACGCAATACAGGGCTCCTGAAGACACTGACAGGTATGAATGTTTAGTTGCTCAACGTGTTTTGAGTGTGCAGATCACACAAGCTGAGCAAAATCAGAGGCACAATTTGTTCCATACCAAGGGAGTTGTGAAGGAACGTTCTGTGCGCGTCATCATAGATGGAGGGAGCTGCAACAACTTGGCTAGCATGGAGATGGTGGAGAAGCTTTCTCTCACCACAAGACCACATCCACATCCTTACTACATCCAATGGTTCAACAACAGCGGCAAGGTTAAGGTAACACGTACTGTTCGTGTGCATTTTAGTATCTCTACATATGATGATTATGTTGATTGTGATGTGGTACCTATGCAAGCATGTTCCTTATTACTTGGTAGACCATGGCAATTTGATAAAAAATTTGTACACCATGGTAGAAACAATCACTATACTCTTGTTCATAAGGATAAAAATATTACTTTGCTTCCTATGACTCCTGATTCCATTTTGAAAGATGATATTAATAGAGCTAATAAAGAAAAACAGGAGACGAATAAGAGTGAAAATCAGATTGTGGCAAAAGAATTTGAGCAACAAATGAAGCCTAATAATAAACCATCTTGTGATAGAGGCGAGGGTCCCGATCTTTCGATGAGATGATAACTATCGATTTGGTGGAGACGACTTTGACAATCCGACTACAAATGTGCACGACGTTGCGCCTTAGCAATCGCTAAACCAATCTCCTGAGGTTACTGACGATGCCGGAAGCACGGTCAGCCTGACCACGAAGGTCTATTCCTGCAAGCAATCGAAGAACGAGCAAGAATATGATAAAGCAATCTGAATATTGCAAATATATATGAGGTATTGATAATGGTGGGGATCCGTAAGCGGTCTTGGTCTGGTCGTTGGACACAAACGAAGTACACGAAGTTGCAATGGCTAACTTTTAACTAAACAAATCCCAAGAAAAAGCTACTAGATGGATCTACTTATATAGGAGCAAGGGGTGGCGGCCAAGGAGGTGGGAGGACGTCCTAAGGCATCCTAAAACTAAATCTAGTTCGTACAAGGCCAATGGGCCCAAGTGGAGGTGATGTAACACCTTTGGACTTGTAGTTTGACTCGGATTCTGCTGCAGCATCAGATTGTTTCGTCCACAACTCAACGCTCCGGACGGATTTGAAGGTGATTCTAATTGGGTTGGAAAGTGCACGAAATCTAGTTTCCAACAAAAAAGAATCACCCAATTCGGAGTCCGTATGAAAAACTTGTGTGCGTTTTGAGTCAGGTATATCTGTGCAGTCCGAATCTGAATCCAGAACGTGAGAGACTTGGACTCTATCTTCTCTTGGGCCAAAAGTGACGTGAGAGAACTTTTTGGACAGCAAATAAACATCTCTTTCTTCCTTATCTTCATATGTGGATTGTACAAATGTCCCATACACCTGCAATTAGACAAAACACAAAAGTGTGTGAAGTATTTTTGTTCTGGATAACATAAATAGATTATTGAATAGTTTGCACTAGAAATCACCTAACAAATATGCATATATGCAATATTTTTGGTCATATCCAAGGTAGTCATGTCCTCATCATCCTCCCCTTCTTGAAAATAAAGCCGTCCTCGACGTTGCTTAATCTGAAATGTGGCTAACAAAAGAGACAAGGTGTACATGTTGTATATGTATATGTTATCCATTTTTACTTCCCTTGATTTTTGCATATATGACACATGAATAGATGAGTAACTTGCATAGTTCATAAAATCTAAAGCCAAAAAATTAGCACAAGAAGTAGAAGGCATGAAAATATTGCAACTCAGTTTGCACATATAAGTGAAGCTCTTATTCATTTCAAAAGATTGACAATGTTCATCATTAAACCATCCCAACATTGGTGAATAAACCTTACTTGCATCAAATTTACATGCTACAAGATGCTTAAATAAGCAAACATGCAATAAGTCATTCAACACAGAATCATCACCAAGATTAGAGGTCATATCAAAATGATTAAACATTGGTTCTTTTGCATCAATAGTTAATTCAATGGGTGCACTCAAAATTGTTGGTATTTCAGTTGTTTGATCACATGGCAAAGTCAAATTATCAACGTAGTCCTCTAAAATAGGTGGTGTGATCAAAGTAGTGGGTAGCTCATCAGATGGTGCATTCAAATTGACAAGGCATTCATCATTCTCATGTAGAGATGGAAGATCAGTACCTTTGTCATTACCTCTTATGATCAACTCAGATGATGTAGCCACTCTCGGGGGCGATGTGTCACATGGTGGAGGTGATGTAGTCCTGAGAACAACGGATGTGGTTGTCATAGTATGCCTAGTAGTTGAAGGAACAATCATATCAACTCTTGGAATGTGCACCGTGCGCTTGTTCTCCTCGTGGCCAACACGTCGTTTTATTTCCTGTTCAGCTTTGCAAGCAAGATGAAACAAATGGTCCATAGGATAACACTCTTCATGAATTAGTATCTCTTGAATATCACGGTTTAATCCTCCCCAAAATCTATCCATAAAATCATCTTCACTTTCTTGTAAAGAGGAATGCAACAAGGTAGTTTGTAAATCATCATAATATTTTGTTACAGTTTCACTACCTTGTTTTAAGTGTTGCAACTTCTTAATCATGTCACGAGTATAATAAGCAGGGACGAAAGTATGTCGCATGGCAAGTTTCAAATCATCCCAAGTAGTAGGTATATAATCAGGATGTAACCGACAATATTCACTCCACCAAACCAAAGCATAACCAGTGAAAGAACCAACCGCAACCTTAACCTTTTTATGTTCATCGAAATTATGGGAAGCAAATATATTTTTTATGTCGAACTCCCATTCAATATATAAAGCAGGTTTAAAACGGCCATTAAATGGTGGTATAGATACATTAACCTGATCATGTGCATTTGGATGTTTGTGCACCTCTCGTGACGGTTGTGGTATTTGCAAAGGTGGTGGCACGTCTCCCGCGATCGACAAAGCCCATGAATTGACTCTGGATCCTGTCATGATTAGTAAAACAAGAAACAAAATCCAAAAATAATGTTCCTATAACTACTAGGATGTGGTGGTAAAACGCTCACAGTAAAGCAAATATCAATGTCTTACAAGTTCTTACCATGCAGCAGGCGGTGATCGGCAACCTGCGGTGTCAAGTAACTCCGAATATTGAGTAAAGCGATTGCCAGGGGAGCGTACGTATACACGGTGTAGAAATATGTGGAGCTGGGTTGGCTATATATGGTAGCAAAAGATTAGCAATAATCAATTCAGAGATGCAATGTTGAATAAACGCTCAACGACGGTACTCTGCTGGTCCTAGGCTAGACCGGACTAGAGACGCGAGCCTAGAACACTAATGAGGTCACAGCGTAGCACAACTAGAATAAATCAAGGATACTAAGTAGCTCTGGACAGCAAGATATAAGTGAAGATCACAACGGTAGTGAAGGTAATGATGAAAAACAACTGCCAAGCAGGATATACAACAACTCTCTCCAACTTTCCTCTTGAAAAGTTTGAGCCAATTTTCTGATAAATTCTTTCAAAGAATGCTACTAACTCAAGCTTTCCAATGCAACAAGAATCACTCAATTCCGAGTTGATATGAGGAGTTAAAGAATTCTAAAACTGGCCTGAAAAATTGGAACAAGCTGTGTTCACGAACTTCGGAGGGCAAAAAGACCTATTTAGAAGCCGATTTTGAGGTGTCAAATATTGAACAAGCTTCTGCAACTATTTAGATGCGGCTCGTCGCTAGCTTCAATTTGAATACTCACGGAGCCAAAACGGACTTCGTATGAGGAAGATACACCTGTTTTACTGAACAGTGCGCAAAACGGACTTCGTATGAGGAAGATACACTCTTTTTTTTTCTTTTTCTTCTCTCTCTTTTTCTTTCCTTTTTTTCTCTTTTTTTCTCTATCTTTTTTTTCTCCCTCTTTCCAAGACAAACTAGATAAGATGCAGATTGGATCAGGCGAAGATGTGAATGACCTCAACTATGATTATGACAATGAACAGTACATAGCACATGGTGGAAATTAATAGATGGGATGGTGGACAGCGGAAGGGATAATGATGCAGCGGCGGCGTGACTAATGTGAATAGAACTCGAAACTCTAAAGGAACTAGACACTAAGACCAGCAACTGACACGACGATGCAACCGATAATTCAACTATGCAAGCAATGAATAGAAAATTGCAAAGGCTCAGACTAGCTTGGATAAAGAATGAACAGATCTAACTTTTTTTTGTGGCTTTTTCTTGGACAATAGGTAAGAAAAAAAATCTAATCTAGGAAAAACTGGAAATTCTCACCGAGCAACCTGAAAACTGATACCACTTGATAGAGGCGGGGTGTCCCGATCTTTCGATGAGATGATAACTATCGATTTGGTGGAGACGACTTTGACGATCCGACTACAAACGTGCACGACGTTGCGCCTTAGCAATCGCTAAACCAACTCCGAGAGGTTATTGACCACGCCGGAGCACAATCAACCTGACCACGAAGGTCTATTCCTGCAAGCAATCAAAGAACAAGCAAGAATATGATAAAAGCAATCTGAATATTGCGAGTATATATGAAGTATTGATAAAGGTGGGGATCCGTAAGCGGTCTTGGTCTGGTCGTTGGACACAAACAAAGTACACGAAGTTGCAATGGCTAACTTTTAACTAAACAAATCCCAAGGAAAAGCTACTAGATGGATCTACTTATATAGGAGCAAGGGGTGGCGGCCAAGGAGGTGGGAGGACGTCCCAAGGCAGCCTAAAACTAAATCTAGGTCGTACAAGGCCAATGGGCCCAAGTGGAGGTGATGTAACACCTTTGGACTTGTAGTTTGACTCGGATTCTGCTGCAGCATCAGATTGTTTCGTCCACAAATCAACGCTCCGGACGAATTTGAAGGTGATTCCAATTGGGTTGGAAAGTGCACGAAATCTAGTTTCCAACAAAAAAAGAATCACCCAATTCGGAGTCCGTATGAAAAACTTGTGTGCGTTTTGAGTCAGGTGTGTCTGTGTAGTCCGAATCTGAATCCAGAACGTGAGAGACTTGGACTCTATCTTCTCTTGGGCCAAAAGTGACGTGAGAGAACTTTTTGGACAGCAAATAAACATCTCTTTCTTCCTTATCTTCATATGTGGATTGTACAAATGTCCCATACACCTGCAATTAGACAAAACACAAAAGTGTGTGAAGTATTTTTGTTCTGGATAACATAAATAGATTATTGAATAGTTTGCACTAGAAATCACCTGACAAATATGCATATATGCAATATTTTTGGTCATATCCAAGGTAGTCATGTCCTCATCAGTTTTCCTTAGTTAACTCATGCATTTTTAAAATCAATTCAGCACGTTGTTTAGCATCAAAATTAACCTTCTCCGAAGATGGAAGAGGCAACAAATCAATAGGTGCACGAGGTAGGAAACCATACACAACTTCAAAAGGGCACATCTTAGTAGTAGAATGCAATGAACGATTATAAGCAAATTCAATATGAGGCAAGCATTCCTCCCACATTTTCTTATTATTCTTCAAAACAGCCCTAAGCATAGTAGACAACGTTCTATTGACTACTTCAGTTTGTCCATCAGTTTGGGGGTGACAAGTAGTACTAAAAAGCAGTTTAGTCCCCAACTTAGCCCATAAACATCTCCAAAAGTGGCTAAGAAATTTAGTATCACGATCTGAAACAATAGTATTTGGCACACCATGCAACCGAATAATTTCACGAAAGAACAAATCAGCAACATTAACAGCATCATCGCTTTTATGACATGGTATGAAGTGTGCCATTTTCGAGAATCTATCCACGACAACAAATATGCTATCCCTCCCCTTCTTTGTTCGAGGTAAACCTAAAACAAAGTCCATAGATATATCCTCCCAAGGAACACTAGGTACAGGCAAAGGCATATATAAACCATGAGGATTGAGTCGTGACTTAGCTTTTTGACATGTAGTGCATCGAGCAATAAAACGCTCAACATCCCGTCTCATCTTTGGCCAAAAGAAATGTGTAGCAAGTACGTCCTCCGTCTTCTTCACGCCAAAGTGTCACATTAATCCTCCTCCATGCGCCTCCTGCAACAACAAAAGACGAACGGAGCTAGCTGGAATGCATAGCTTGTTAGCACGAAACACAAATCCATCGTTAACGACAAACTTGTTCCACATTCTTCCTTCTTTACAATTCTGCATTACATCTTTAAAATCAGCATCATGCACATATTGATCTTTGATGGTCTCCAAACCAAATATTTTGAAGTCAAGTTGTGAAAGCATAGTATAGCGACGAGACAATGCATCAGCAATAACATTTTCTTTTCCCTTCTTGTGTTTAATGACATAAGGGAAAGTCTCAATGAATTCAACCCATTTAGCATGTCTACGATTCAGTTTAGCTTGACTTTTAATATGTTTCAAAGATTCATGATCAGAATGTATAACAAACTCTTTGGGCCATAAATAATGTTGCCATGTTTCTAAAGTCCGAACAAGAGCATATAATTCTTTATCATAAGTAGAATAATTCAGACTAGGCCCACTCAATTTTTCAGAAAAGTATGCAACAGGTTTGCCATTTTGTAATAACACACCTCCTAATCCAATTCCACTAGCATCACATTCAAGCTCAAAAGTCTTATTAAAATCAGGAAGTTGGAGTAAAGGAGCATGTGTCAACTTATCTTTCAATACCGTGAAGGCTTCTTCCTGTGCGGTACCCCAAACAAAAGGCACATCCTTCTTTGTAAGCTCGTTGAGAGGTGCAGCAATGGTGCTGAAATCTCTCACAAAACGCCTATAGAATCCAGCGAGGCCAAGAAAACTCCTCACTTGTGTGACCGTTTTGGGCTGCGGCCAACTCTCAATAGCTTCAATCTTGGCTTTGTCAACTTCAATTCCCTGTGGAGTAACAACATAGCCAAGAAAAGATACTCGGTCGGTGCAAAAGGTGCACTTCCCAAGGTTACCAAACAAACGTGCATCACGTAGAGCAATAAAAACAGCACGTAAATGTTCCAAATGTTCTTTCAAAGATCTGCTATAAATCAGTATGTCATCAAAGTAAACTACCACAAATCGTCCAATGAAAGCACGTAAAACTTCGTTCATTAATCTCATGAAAGTACTAGGTGCATTAGTTAACCCAAAAGGCATGACTAACCACTCATATAATCCAAACTTAGTTTTAAATGCTGTTTTCCATTCATCTCCCAATTTCATACGAATTTGGTGGTAGCCACTACGCAAATCAACTTTGGAGAATATTGTAGAACCACTCAATTCATCAAGCATATCATCTAGCCTAGGAATAGGATGACGATAACGAATAGTAATATTATTAATGCCTCTACAATCAACACACATACGTGATGTACCATCCTTTTTCGGCACTAGAATAATAGGAACAGCACAAGGACTAAGGGATTCGCGTATATAACCTTTGTCGAGAAGCTCTTGTACTTGGCGCATAATCTCCTTCGTCTCCTCTGGATTGGTACGGTATGGTGCACGGTATGGCAGTGAAGCACCGGGAATTAAGTCAATCTGATGCTCAATCCCTCGAATAGGCGGTAATCCCGGTGGCACGTCTTGTGGAAAGACGTCAGCGAACTCCTGGAAAATGTTAGTGACAGCAGGAGGCCAAGAGGAAGGCACGTCCTTGAATGAAAATAATGCCTCTTTGCACACAAAAGCATAGCTAACAGATTTGCCGAAATCTAGCTCATCAATATCAGATTTGGTGGCAAATAAACATGCACTTTTCAATTTAATTTCAGAAGCAACACTAGATTGTTTATTGTTAGGCTTCATTTGTTGCTCAAATTCTTTTGCCACAATCTGATTTTCACTCTTATTCGTCTCCTGTTTTGCTTTATTAGCTCTATTAATATCATCTTTCAAAATGGAATCAGGAGTCATAGGAAGCAAAGTAATATTTTTATCCTTATGAACAAGAGTATAGTGATTGTTTCTACCATGGTGTACAGAATTTTTATCAAATTGCCATGGTCTACCAAGTAATAAGGAACATGCTTGCATAGGTACCACATCACAATCAACATAATCAGCATATGTAGAGATACTAAAATGCACACGAACAGTACGTGTTACCTTAACCTTGCCGCTGTTGTTGAACCATTGGATGTAGTAAGGATGTGGATGTGGTCTTGTGGTGAGAGAAAGCTTCTCCACCATCTCCATGCTAGCCAAGTTGTTGCAGCTCCCTCCGTCTATTATGACGCGCATAGAACGTTCCTTCACAACTCCCTTGGTATGGAACAAATTGTGCCTCTGATTTTGCTCAGCTTGTGTGACCTGCACACTCAAAACACGTTGAGCAACTAAACATTCATACCTGTCAGCGTCTTCAGGAGCCATGTTGATGAGGACATCAATACAATTGTTACACCCACAGCCCCTGCTGCTATACATACTGGACCAATTACTAGAGCTCGTGCACGCCAACTAAATTACCAGGTACTTTCGTTTCTTGGTAATGATTCTAATGTTCATGAGAATATGATGCTGCCTAAATTGGATACATTTGTTTTGCTTACAAATGAAGGTCCTAGCTTGGAGAAGGATGAACATTGGAGCAAGAACAAGCATGGAGATGATGGCATGCGCAAGGGGAACAAGAACGGAGTTACAAGTGATGATTTCAGGACTTTGAAGCCACCATAATGGGTGCATGAAGCCTTGGACGAAATATACAAGATGCCACTTCATAAATTTCGTCCCGAGGCTATTTTAGGTGCTGCGTCACCTTATTATTGGGCCAGGCCCATGTAATTTCGAAATACATAAGTATAGGCTATTTTTAGAGTCCGTATGTGTGGGGAAACAAGAGATAGGGTTGATTTTCGGACCCCTCCACCAAGGGCCACGAAATTCCCCCCCTCTTCCTCCATATATACAGCCCTTAGGGCATCGTTTAGACTTTGGGTTTTGTTTAGATTAAAAGTTCGCCATAGCTGCAACTTCGCGTACTTCGTTTGTGTTCAACGACCAGACAAAGGCGTCACAGAACCCCACCTTGATCAATAAAGCTTTCATCTTATATTCGCAATATCCAGATTGCAATCTTAGTTTCTTGCTTGTTCTTCGTTTGCTCGCAGGAAACAGACCCTCGTGGTCAGGTTGATCGTGCTCCGGCGTGGTCAATAACCTCTCGGAGTTGGTTTAGCGATTGCTAAGGCGCGACGTCCTCGCACGTTCGTAGTCGGATCGTCAAAGTCGACTTCCACCAAAGCGAAATCCACCATCTCATCGAAAGACGGGACACCTTTCCCTCTATCACACCGGGAATTAAGTCAATCTGATGCTCAATCCCTCGAATAGGCGGTAATCCCGGTGGCACGTCTTGTGGAAAAACGTCAGCGAACTCCTGCAAAATGTTAGTGACAGCAGGAGGCAAAGAGGAAGGCACGTCCTCGAATGAAAATAATGCCTCTTTGCACACAAAAGCATAGCAAACAGATTTGCTGAAATCTAGCTCATCAATATCAGATTTGGTGGCAAATAAACATGCACTTTTCAATTTAATTTCAGAAGCAACACTAGATGGTTTATTATTAGGCTTCATTTGTTGCTCAAATTCTTTTGCCACAATCTGATTTTCACTCTTATTCTTCTCCTGTTGTGCTTTATTAGCTCTATTAATATCATCTTTCAAAATGGAATCAGGAGTCATAGGAAGCAAAGTAATATTTTTACCCTTATGAACAAGAGTATAGTGATTGTTTCTACCATGGTGTACAGAATTTTTATCAAATTGCCATGGTCTACCAAGTAATAAGGAACATGCTTGCATAGGTACCACATCACAATCAACATAATCAGCATATGTAGAGATACTAAAATGCACACGAACAGTACGTGTTACCTTAACCTTGCCGCTGTTGTTGAACCATTTGATGTAGTAAGGATGTGGATGTGGTCTTGTGGTGAGAGAAAGCTTCTCCACCATCTCCATGCTAGCCAAGTTGTTGCAGCTCCCTCCGTCTATTATGACGCGCACAGAACGTTCCTTCACAACTCCCTTGGTATGGAACAAATTGTGCCTCTGATTTTGCTCAGCTTGTGTGACCTGCACACTCAAAACACGTTGAGCAACTAAACATTCATACCTGTCAGCGTCTTCAGGAGCCATGTATTGCGTCTCATGATCAGAATCATCTCCACCATGTTCTTCACGTGTAATAAGAGCCAATGTCTCCTCATCATAGTCACTAGCGGACTCATATCCACCATCCGCGGTAGCAATCATCACACGCGGAGATTTGCATTCCCTCGCATAATGACCTCCTCCCTTACAACGACGACAAATAATATCACTTGTGTGCCCTGTTGATGCCATGGAAGAAGAAGAACGCTGTGCATGACCCGCAGGTGCGCTCTTGGAAGATAATGGTGGTTGTGCCTGTTTTCTTGTATCACGGCTGGAGGTGGCACCGGATGGTGGTGCTGGTGCAGTTGAAGTAGAAGATGCACGTGGTGTCCATGATGAAGGTCGGCCTGCAGAAAAGTTAGTTCGCCCCAATGCTTGTCGATCCTGCACTTGACGTTCAGCTTTACAAGCAAGATGGAATAAACGAGTGATATTAGTATACTCCTTATAGTCTAGAATGGTCTGAATCTCTCTATTTAATCCACCCAGAAAATGTGCAAGCATAGCTTCATTCTCCTCAACAATACCACATCTAATCATGCCAGTTTGTAATTCCTGATAATATTCTTCTACAGAATTTTTCCCTTGTCTTAAACGCTGCAATTTTTGAAGCAATTCACGTTGATAATATGGTGGAACCCAACGCGTACGCATAGCAGTTTTCAAAGCAGCCCAAGTAGTTGGAATAGGATATAATCTACAATGTTCAGACCACCATACACATGCAAAACTAGTGAAAGCACAAACAACAGCAGCAACTCGTCTCTCCTCAGGATATTGTAAACATGTAAATCGTTGTTCAGTTTCTAACTCCCAAGTAAGATATATATCAGGAACATATCTACCCTCAAATGGTGGAATATTCAATTTCAGTTTAGGAATATGGACATCATCTCGTACCTGAGGTGGTGGTGCAGGCCTACCATTACGAATATATACCTGAGGTCGACCTGCTGGTGGTGGTACAGGTGGCTGCACGTAGTGTTGATTTTGATCAACCTGATCCTCATAGTCTCCCACATAATCATCCTCCTCCGCATCAGCAGCAGGAGCCACAGAAGTATCAACAGCAGCACCAACAGTTTGGCCAAACGCAAGAGGAACACGGCTTGCTCGGCGGAGGTCTGCTTCGCGACGTGGAGGTAGTCGTTGTTGTTGTTGTTGTTGGAGAGGTGCGTTAGCTGCAGCGGGTGGTGGTGGTGGAAGACGCGCGAGCAATTCATTAAACTTGTTATCGAGCTTTGTTTCGAACGTCTTCTCAAAGCCAGTGATCTTCTCCATGGCCTCTTCAAAATTGTTCAGCACATCTTGCACCTGTTCAGTCATCATTTGCTGAAACTTATCATGAAGCTCCTTGTTCGATAAATTCTCCCAGTCAATCTCGTCGGCTTGTGATCCTGGCATGGTTAGCAGCAATAGAAACACACAAGAATATGATCCTACAGACTACGAACAAGTGGTGGTGGTGGGTGTCACAAATCCGTCAGGAAAATCTCAAATTCTTACCAGTTCTTACCCAGCAGCAGGCGGTGATCGGCAACCGTTGTAGTCAAAAACTCTCAAAGCTTGGATAGAGCGATTACCAGGGAGAGTCAAACGCACGACGTAGATGTATGTGGAGCTGGGAAGGCTTATAATATGGTAGCAAAAAGGGTCAGCAATAATCAATTCAGAGATGCAAAGTTGAATAAACGCTCAACGACGGTACTGTGCTGGTCCTAGGCTAGACTGTGCTAGAGATGCGAGCCTAGAACACTAACAAAATCATGGCGCGGCACGCAAACAAGGGAAAAGCACACTCTGGAAATTTTTTTTTGCTCTTTTTTTTTCTTTTTTGCGCTCTTTTTTTTTGCGCTGCTTTTTTTTTGCGAAAAATCACTATAATGGCGAGTGTCTCAAAACTCTTCTTAGCTCAAACTGACAGGATGGGCACGAAATTTTTTTGACCAATTTTTTTTTTTGACTGTCCGGACCCAAAAACTGGAAACGGGTCAAAAAAAACTTCCTATAATGGCACCTGTCTCAAAACACTCAGAAACACCTAAAAATAGGATAGCCAGAAATTTTTTTGAAAAATGCGTTTTCGAAAATTTTTGGGCCTAAACGGAGCGTGGCTACCCGACTCTTTTTTTTTCCGAAACCTACTCCGGCAAGGAAACACGAATCGGAATCTAGATGGATCTCGAAAACAAACCTAATATGACAAGAACTCGGATTGGTGGTGGATATATGGTGGTAGATGGCAGCGGTGGTGGTATATGACAGCTGTGGTGGTATATGGATACGGATTCGAAGCGGTGGCGGATAAGCGGTGGTGGTAGATGGCAGGGGTGATGATGGTGCGGCGGCGGCGTGACAACTTATGACCAGAACTCGAAACTCTAAAAGACTAGACTCTAAGACCAGCAACTAGACACGACGATGCAACCGCAAATTCAACAAAGCAAAACCCTAAAAAGATTATGCAAAGGCTCAGATTGGTTCGGATATGATGAACTAACCCTAATTTTTTTTGTGGCTTTTTCGTGGACTGTATGTATGAAGAACAGACTCGATCTAAACTACGAAAAATTGTAAAATCTCACCGAGCAACCTGGAAATCTGATACCACTTGATAGAGGCAAAGGTGTCCCGTCTTTCGATGAGATGGTGGATTTCGCTTTGGTGGAAGTCGACTTTGACGATCCGACTACGAACGTGCGAGGACGTCGCGCCTTAGCAATCGCTAAACCAACTCCGAGAGGTTATTGACCACGCCGGAGCACGATCAACCTGACCACGAGGGTCTGTTTCCTGCGAGCAAACGAAGAACAAGCAAAAAACTGAGATTGCAATCTGGATATTGCGAATATAAGATGAAAGCTTTATTGATCAAGGTGGGGTTCTGTGACGCCTTTGTCTGGTCGTTGAACACAAACGAAGTACGCGAAGTTGCAGCTATGGCGAACTTTTAATCTAAACAAAACCCAAGGTCTAAACGATGCCCTAAGGGCTGTATATATGGAGGAAGAGGGGGTGGATTTCGTGGCCCTTGGTGAAGGGGTCCGAAATCAACCCTATCTCTGGTTTCCCCACACATACGGACTCTAAAAATAGCCTATACTTATGTATTTCGAAATTACATGGGCCTGGCCCAATAATAAGGTGACGCAGCACCTAAAATAGCCTCGGGACGAAATTTATGAAGTGGCATCTTGTATATTTCGTCCAAGGCTTCATGCACACATTATGGTGGCTTCAAAGTCCTGAAATCATCACTTGTAACTCCGTTCTTGTTCCCCTTGCGCATGCCATCATCTCCATGCTTGTTCTTGCTCCAATGTTCATCCTTCTCCAAGCTAGGCCCTTCATTTGTAAGCAAAACAAATGTATCCAATTTAGGCAGCATCATATTCTCATGAACATTAGAATCATTACCAAGAAACGAAAGTTCCTGATAATTTAGTTGGCGTGCACGAGCTCTAGTAATTGGTCCAGTATGTATAGCAGCAGGGGCTGTGGGTGTAACAATTGTATTGATGTCCTCATCATCACGACTCAATCCTCATGGTTTATATATGCCTTTGCCTGTACCTAGTGTTCCTTGGGAGGATATATCTATGGACTTTGTTTTAGGTTTACCTCGAACAAAGAAGGGGAGGGATAGCATATTTGTTGTCGTGGATAGATTCTCGAAAATGGCACACTTTATACCATGTCATAAAAGCGATGATGATGTTAATGTTGCTGATTTCTTCTTTCATGAAATTATTCGCTTGCATGGTGTGCCAAATACTATTGTTTCAGATCGTGATACTAAATTTCTTAGCCACTTTTGGAGATGTTTATGGGCTAAGTTGGGGACTAAACTGCTTTTTAGTACTACTTGTCACCCCCAAACTGATGGACAAACTGAAGTAGTCAATAGAACGTTGTCTACTATGCTTAGGGCTGTTTTGAAGAATAATAAGAAAATGTGGGAGGAATGCTTGCCTCATATTGAATTTGCTTATAATCGTTCATTGTATTCTACTACTAAGATGTGCCCTTTTGAAGTTGTGTATGGTTTCCTACCTCGTGCACCTATTGATTTGTTGCCTCTTCCATCTTCGGAGAAGGTTAATTTTGATGCTAAACAACGTGCTGAATTGATTTTAAAAATGCATGAGTTAACTAAGGAGAACATTGAGTGTATGAATGCTAAATATAAACTTGCGGGAGATAAGGGTAGAAAACATGTTGTGTTTGCACCTGGAGATCTTGTTTCGTTACATTTGCGTAAGGATAGATTTCCTGATTTGCGCAAATCAAAGCTAATGCCACGTGCTGATGGTCCCTTTAAGGTGTTAGAGAAAATAAATGATAATGCATATAAACTTGAGCTGCCTGCAGATTTTGGGGTTAGTCCCACTTTTAACATTGCAGATTATAAGCCTTATTTGGGTGAGGAAGATGAGTTTCCGTCGAGGACGACTTCATTTCAAGAAGGGGAGGATGATGAGGACATCAATACCATTGTTACACCCACAGCCCCTACTGCTACATATACGGGCCAATTACTAGAGCTCGCGCACGCCAATTAAATTATCAGGTACTTTCGTTTCTTGGTAATGATTCTAATGTTCATGAGAATATGATGCTGCCTAAATTGGATACATTTGTTTTGCTTACAAATGAAGGGCCTAGCTTGGAGAAGGATGAACATTGGAGCAAGAACAAGCATGGAGATGATGCCATGCGCAAGGGGAACAAGAACGGAGTTACAAGTGATGATTTCAGGACATTGAAGCCACCATAATGGGTGCATGAAGCCATGGACGAAATATACAAGATGCCACTTCATAAATTTCGTCCCGAGGCTATTATAGGTGCTGCGTCACCTTTTTATTGGGCCAGGCCCATGTAATTTCGAAATACATAAGTATAGGCTATTTTTAGAGTCTGTATGTGTGGGGAAACAAGAGATAGGGTTGATTTCGGACCCCTCCACCAAGGGCCACGAAATTCCCCCTCTCTTCCTCCATATATACAGCCCTTAGGGCACCGTTTAGACTTTCGGTTTTGTTTAGATTAAAAGTTCGCCACAGCTGCAACTTCGCGTACTTCGTTTGTGTTCAACGACCAGACAAAGGCGTCACAGAATCCCACCTTGATCAATAAAGCTTTCATCTTATATTCGCAATATCCAGATTGCAATCTTAGTTTCTTGCTTGTTCTTCGTTTGCTCGCAGGAAACAGACCCTCGTGGTCAGGTTGATCGTGCTCCGGCGTGGTCAATAACCTCTCGGAGTTGGTTTAGCGATTGCTAAGGCGCGACGTCCTCGCACGTTCGTAGTCGGATCGTCAAAGTCGACTTCCACCAAAGTGATATCCATCATCTCATCGAAAGACGGGACACCTTTGCCTCTATCACAAGTTGCGTGACAAGCATGCAAATGCGGGAAAGAGCATCCCCTACTATTTTTTCTTTACCTTTGATGTACTTGATGACATAAGGAAAAGACTCAATGAATTCACTCCATTTAGCATGATGCTTGTTCAACTTAGTTTGTCCCTTAAGATACTTGAGAGTCTCATGATCGGTATGAATGATAAACTCATGGGGACGAAGGTAGTGTTCCCATTCATGCAAAACGCGGACTAAAGCATATGGCTCTTTGTCATAGATGGGGTAGTTGAGTTGCGCTCCAGAAAGTTTCTCACTAAAGTAAGCTATGGGGCGCTTCTCTTGCGTTAACACACCTCCTATGCCATTACCACTAGCATCGCAATGAATTTCAAAGGGTTTGTCGAAGTTGGGTAAAGCAAGCACGGGAGCATGAGTAAGCAAATTCTTAAGTTCATAGAATGCGGTATCTTGGGATGGTCCCCAAACAAAAGGCGCATTCTTCTTGCTCAAAGCATGCAAAGGCGAAGCAATGGTGCTAAAATCCTTTGCAAAGCGACGATAGAAGCCCGCAAGGCCAAGGAAACTACGCACTTGATGCAAGTTGGTTGGTCGCGGCCAAGTCTTAATAGCATTGATCTTGGACTCATCTACATGAACACCCTTAGAAGAGACAACAAATCCTAAGAAAATGAGCTTATCAACAACAAAAAGGCATTTCTCCATATTAGCATAGAGACGCTCTTTCCTAAGAGTTTGCAAAATGGTGCAGACATGGGTGACATGCTCTTGGATAGATTTGCTAAACACAAGAATATCATCAAAGTAGACCACAACAAATATACCAATGTAAGGGCGAACGACATGATTCATGAGGCGCATAAAAGTGCCCGGTGCTTCCGAAAGACCCATAGGCATGACTAACCACTCATACAAACCAAACTTGGTTTTGAAGGCGGTTTTCCATTCATCACCCTCTTGTATGCGGATTTGATAGTAACCACTCTTAAGATCAATTTTGGTAAATATAGTGGCACCGCTAAGCTCATCAAGCATATCATCTAGGTGTGGAATGGGATACCTATAACGAACGGTGATAGCATTGATAGGTCTATAATCGGAGCACATGCGAAAACTACCGTCACGTTTTGGCACAAGAATGACCGGAACGGCACAAGGGCTCAAACTTTCACGCACATGTCCATGGTCTATGAAATGTTTTACTTGCCTTTGAGTTTCTTTGGTTTCTTCGGGATTGACGCGGTAGGGTGCTTTGTTTGGAAGTGGTGCTTCGGGGATGAGGTCAATTCGGTGCTCAATGCCTCGTAGAAGAGGTAGTCCCGGAGGTAGCTCATCAGGAAAAACATCTTGAAATTCCTGCAAAAGAGAAGACAACACTAGAGGAAGAGTGTGAGAGGTGTTAGTTTGTGGTGCATTGTCCTTGCACACGATGACGTAGTGTAGGACACTAGATGGGTTCTCACGCACTTCCCTCATCTCACGTTTGGTGGCAAATAGAACTAAGTTCTTGTTTTCACTCATCATGGAGGCACTCAATTTGGGCTTGTGGCGCTCACTCTCTTTTTGGTCGCTCACTCTCTCACCATTCTCTCCACGATGGGCGGTATGTTTGTCGGCGATCACTTGACTTGGCGACATTGGATGCAGGACGTACTCCTTGCCCTTCATCTTGAAGATGTAGTGGTTCATTCGACCGTTGTGGACGACTCCTCTATTGAATTGTCGTGGCCGTCCAAGGAGAAGATGACAAACGGTCATTGGAACAATGTCGCACTCCAAGGTGTCTTCGTATGCGCCGATCTTGAAGGAGACTTGTACTTGGTGCTCGACTTGGATGGTGCCGGAGTCACTAAGCCATTGCACTTTGTAAGGATGTGGATGCTTCGTCTTGGGCAATTGGAGCTTGGAGCAAAGTTCTTCACTTGCGAGATTGTGACAACTCCCTCCATCAATGATGACCTTGACGGATCGTCCATTGATGCCGGCCTTGGTGTGGAATATGGTGCATCTTTGGTCTTCTTCTTGGTGATGTTGGAGAGTCAAGACTTTGGAGACAACAAGTGCGGGACTTGAGTCTTCATCACAAAAGACTTGTTCTTCTTCATTATTCACTTGGCGGTGCATGGCGACTTGCTCAAGTGCTTCCATTTCATCTTCACTCATGGAGTCATAAGTGCCATCGTCGTTGAAGACCATGGTCCGCTTGTTGGTGCACTCGTAGGACTTGTGGCCTCGGCCTCCGCAAGTGAAACACTTGAAGGAACTCGTCTTGACGGTCTCATCGGTTGGGGTTGATGATGATGAAGCTCTCGGCTTGAAGTTGCTCGTAAGAGGATGACTTGTAGTTGACGAAGCGTTCTTGGAAGTCGGCTTGTCGATGTTGGAAGTAGACGTTCTTGTAGTCGGTGTTGGAGTCGTTGAAGCTTGGTTATTTGATGAGGACATGACTACCTTGGATATGACCAAAAATATTGCATATATGCATATTTGTCAGGTGATTTCTAGTGCAAACTATTCAATAATCTATTTATGTTATCCAGAACAAAAATACTTCACACACTTTTGTGTTTTGTCTAATTGCAGGTGTATGGGACATTTGTACAATCCACATATGAAGATAAGGAAGAAAGAGATGTTTATTTGCTGTCCAAAAAGTTCTCTCACGTCACTTTTGGCCCAAGAGAAGATAGAGTCCAAGTCTCTCACGTTCTGGATTCAGATTCGGACTGCACAGACACACCTGGCTCAAAACGCACACAAGTTTTTCATACGGACTCCGAATTGGGTGATTCTTTTTTTTGTTGGAAACTAGATTTCGTGCACTTTCCAACCCAATTGGAATCACCTTCAAATTCGTCCGGAGCGTTGAGTTGTGGACGAAACAATCTGATGCTGCAGCAGAATCCGAGTCAAACTACAAGTCATAAGGTGTTACATCACCTCCACTTGGGCCCATTGGCCTTGTATGAACTAGATTTAGTTTTAGGCTGCCTTGGGACATCCTCCCACCTCCTTGGCCGCCACCCCTTGCTCCTATATAAGTAGATCCATCTAGTAGCTTTTCCTTGGGATTTGTTTAGTTAAAAGTTAGCCATTGCAACTTCGTGTGCTTCGTTTGTGTCCAACGACCAGACCAAGACCACTTTTCGGATCCCCACCATTATCAATACTTCATACATATTCGCGATATTCAGATTGTTTTTATCATATTCTTGCTTGTTCTTCGATTGCTTGCAGGAATAGACGTTCGTGGTCAGGTTGATCGTGTTCCGGCGTGATCAATAACCTCTCGGAGTTGGTTTAGCGATTGCTAAGGCGCAACGTCGTGCATGTTTGTAGTCGGATCGTCAAAGTCATCTCCACCAAATCGATAGTTATCATCTCATCGAAAGATCGGGACACCCTCGCCTCTATCAAGTGGTATCAGTTTTCAGGTTGCTCGGTGAGAATTTCCAGTTTTTCCTAGATTAGATTTATTTTCTTACCTATTGTCCAAGAAAAAGCCACAAAACAAAAGTTAGATCTATTCATCCTTTGTCCTAGCCAGACTGAGCCTTTGCAATTTTCTTTTCATTGTTTGCATTATTGAATTATCGGTTGCATCACCGTGTCGAGTTGCTGGTCTTAGTGTCTAGTTCCTTTAGAGTTTCGAGTTTTGTTCACATTAGTCACGCAGCCGCTGCATCATTATCCCATCCGTTGTCCACCATCCCATCCACCAATTTCCACCACGTGCTACACACTATTTATTGTCATAATCATAGTTGAGGTCACTCACATCTTCGCCTGATCGAATCTGCATCTTATCTAGTTTGTCTTGAAAAGAGGGAGAAAAAGAATATAAAGAAAAAAAAGAGAGAAAAAAGGAAAGAAAAAAAAGAAAAAGAGGGAGAAGAAAAAGAAAAAAAAAGCGTGAGAAAAAAAAGAGAGAAGAAAAAAAATTGGATCTATCTAGAATCAATCTCGTACCTGAATTCGGATTGGAATCTGTTTTGCGCACTGTTCAGTAAAACAGGTGTATCTTCCTCATACGAAGTCCGTTTTGGCTCCGTGAGTACTCAAATTGAAGATAGCGACGGGCCGCATATAAATAGTTGCAGAAGTTTGTTCAATATTTGACACCTCAAAATCGGCTATTAAATAGGTCTTTTTGCCCTCTGAAGTTCGTGAACACAGCTTGTTCCAATTTTTTAGGCTAGTTTTAGAATTCTTTGACTCCTCATATCAACTCGAAATTGAGTGATTCTTTTTGCATTGGAAAGCTTGAGTTAGTAGCATTCTTTGAAAGAATTTATCAGAAAATTCTCTCAAACTTTTCAAGAGGAAAGTTAGAGAGAGAGTTGTTGTATATCCTGCTTGGCAGTTGTTTTTCATCATTATCTTCACTGCCGTTGTGATCTTCACTTATATCTTGTTGTCAAGAGCTACTTAGTATCCTTCGTTGATACTAGTTGTGCTACGCCGTGACCTCATTAGTGTTCTAGGCTCGCGTCTCTAGTCCGGTCTAGCCTAGGACCAGCACAGTACCGTCGTTGAGCGTTTATTCAACATTGCATCTTTGAATTGATTATTGCTAATCTTTTGCTACCATATATAGCCAACCCAGCTCCACATATTTCTACATCGTGTATACGTACGCTCCCCTGGCAATCGCTTTACTTAATATTCGGAGTTACTTGACACCGCTGGTTGCCGATCACCGCCTGCTGCATGGTAAGAACTTGTAAGACATTGATATTTGCTTTACTGTGAGCATTTTACCACCACATCCTAGTAGTTATAGGAACATTATTTTTGGGTTTTGTTTCTTGTTCTACTAATCATGACAGGATCCAGAGTCAATTCATGGGCTTTGTCGATCGCGGGAGACGTGCCACCACCTTTGCAAATACCACAACCGTCACGAGAGGTGCACAAACATCCAAATGCACATGATCAGGTTAATGTATCTATACCACCATTTAATGGCCGTTTTAAACCTGCTTTATATATTGAATGGGAGTTCGACATAAAAAATATATTTGCTTCCCATAATTTCGATGAACATAAAAAGGTTAAGGTTGCGGTTGGTTCTTTCACTGGTTATGCTTTGGTTTGGTGGAGTGAATATTGTCGGTTACACCCTGATTATATACCTACTACTTGGGATGATTTGAAACTTGCCATTGGACATACTTTCGTCCCTGCTTATTATACTCGTGACATGATTAAGAAGTTGCAACACTTAAAACAAGGTAGTGAAACTGTAACAAAATATTATGATGATTTACAAACTACCTTGTTGCATTCCTCTTTAGAAGAAAGTGAAGATGATTTTATGGATAGATTTTGGGGAGGATTAAACCGTGATATTCAAGAGATACTAATTCATGAAGAGTGTTATCCTATGGACCATTTGTTTCATCTTGCTTGCAAAGCTGAACAGGAAATAAAACGACGTGTTGGCCACGAGGAGAACAAGCGCACGGTGCACATTTCAAGAGTTGATATGATTGTTCCTTCAACTACTAGGCATACTATGACAACCACATCCGTTGTTGTCAGGACTACATCACCTCCACCATGTGACACATCGCCCCCGAGAGTGGCTACATCATCTGAGTTGATCATAAGAGGTAATGACAAAGGTACTGATCTTCCATCTCTACATGAGAATGATGAATGCCTTGTCAATTTGAATGCACCATCTGATGAGCTACCCACTACTTTGATCACACCACCTATTTTAGAGGACTACGTTGATAGTTTGACTTTGCCATGTGATCAAACAACTGAAATACCAACAATTTTGAGTGCACCCATTGAATTAACTATTGATGCAAAAGAACCAATGTTTAATCATTTTGATATGACCTCTAATCTTGGTGATGATTCTGTGTTGAATGACTTATTGCATGTTTGCTTATTTAAGCATGTTGTAGCATGTAAATTTGATGCAAGTAAGGTTTATTCACCAATGTTGGGATGGTTTAATGATGAACATTGTCAATCTTTTGAAATTAATAAGAGCTTCACTTATATGTGCAAACTGAGTTGCAATATTTTCATGCCTTCTACTTCTTGTGCTAATTTTTTGGCTTTAGATTTTATGAACTATGCAAGTTACTCATCTATTCATGTGTCATATATGCAAAAATCAAGGGAAGTAAAAATGGATGACATATACATATACAACATGTACACCTTGTCTCTTTTGTTAGCCACATTTTAGATTAAGCAACGCCGAGGACGGCTTTATTTTCAAGAAGGGGAGGATGATGAGGACATGACTACCTTGGATATGACCAAAAATATTGCATATATGCATATTTGTCAGGTGATTTCTAGTGCAAACTATTCAATAATCTATTTATGTTATCCAGAACAAAAATACTTCACACACTTTTGTGTTTTGTCTAATTGCAGGTGTATGGGACATTTGTACAATCCACATATGAAGATAAGGAAGAAAGAGATGTTTATTTGCTGTCCAAAAAGTTCTCTCACGTCACTTTTGGCCCAAGAGAAGATAGAGTCCAAGTCTCTCACGTTCTGGATTCAGATTTGGACTGCACAGACACACCTGACTCAAAACGCACACAAGTTTTTCATACGGACTCCGAATTGGGTGATTCTTTTTTTTTGTTGGAAACTAGATTTCGTGCACTTTCCAACCCAATTGGAATCACCTTCAAATTCGTCCGGAGCGTTGAGTTGTGGACGAAATAATCTGATGCTGCAGCAGAATCCGAGTCAAACTACAAGTCCAAAGGTGTTACATCACCTCCACTTGGGCCCATTGGCCTTGTACGAACTAGATTTAGTTTTAGGCTGCCTTGGGACGTCCTCCCACCTCCTTGGCCGCCACCCCTTGCTCCTATATAAGTAGATCCATCTAGTAGCTTTTCCTTGGGATTTGTTTAGTTAAAAGTTAGCCATTGCAACTTCGTGTGCTTCGTTTGTGTCCAACGACCAGACCAAGACCACTTTTCGGATCCCCACCATTATCAATACTTCATACATATTCGCGATATTCAGATTGTTTTTATCATATTCTTGCTTGTTCTTCGATTGCTTGCAGGAATAGACCTTCGTGGTCAGGTTGATCGTGTTCCGGCGTGATCAATAACCTCTCGGAGTTGGTTTAGCGATTGCTAAGGCGCAACGTTGTGCACGTTTGTAGTCGGATCGTCAAAGTCGTCTCCACCAAATCGATAGTTATCATCTCATCGAAAGATCGGGACACCCTCGCCTCTATCATTATTGGAGAAGCTGTAGGACTTGGATGAGAACTTGGCATACTTGAAGTCATCTTGCACTTGGCGTTCCGCTTTGGTAGCTTGGTGCACGAGCTCGATGAGATTTGAGTATGGTTGGAAGTCAGCGATCTTCTTGATAGGATGATTGAGTCCATTCAAGAAACGTGCCATAGTTTGCTCATCATCTTTCGTCACATTGGCTCTTATCATTGCAATCTCCATCTCCTTGTAGTACTCTTCAACGCTCTTGGTTCCTTGCTTGAGTTTTTGGAGTTTCTTGAAGAGGTCGCGGTTGTAGTAGGTAGGCACAAAGCGTGCTCTCATGACATCCTTCATTTGTGCCCAAGTAGTGATGGGTGGATCACCTCTTGCCTCGCGGCGCTCAATGACTTGTTCCCACCAAATGAGGACATAGTCTTGGAACTCAAGGGATGCCATCGCGATCTTCTTCTCTTCTTCATAATTGTGCAAACGGAAGATCTTGTCAACTTTCAATGCCCATGAAAGGTATTCTTCGGGATCGTTGCTTCCGTTGAACTTGGGCATGGTGAACTTGAGCTTGCCGTAGCGTTGCTCTTCATTGTGTTGGGGTCGGGGATGATGACGCCCATGTTGTAGATGATTGTTCAACTCATGGTGCTCTTGTCGCGGAGGGTTGTCAACCTCGTGTTGCTCTTGTCGTGGAGGGTTGTCAACCTCGTGTTGCTCTTGTCGCGGAGTATTCCTATTGTTTTCATGCTCTTGATGAACTTGATGGTGTTGGCGAGCTTGTGGAGGAGCGCATCGAGCTCGAGGAGAAATTTGACGATGCATGCGAGCTTGAAGTCGTCGTTCGTGAATTTCTTCGCGAAGTGCTTCCTCTTCTCCACGGGCTTGACGGCCTTAGTCGGCAACGGCTCGACTCACATCGCGTAGAGCTTGTTGTGCCTCAAGTGCTTGAGCGTCACGAAGTTGTTGTTCTTTACGTTGAGCCTCGGCATCTTGTGCATTTTGGTGTAGAAGCGCGCGTTCTTCCTCTTCATGTTGGCGTTGTTGTTGCCGTTCTCGAGCTAGCGCAAAGGCTTCTTCGGCTTGACATCGTCGGCGCTCTTGAGAGTCGGTGTCTCAAAGTGGATTGAGGTTTGCTTGACGGTCGGTGCACGCGGCTCGACGAAGAGTGTTTGATGTCGGTGTGCTTGAGCCGGAGAGGGTAGAGTCGGAATGGCGACTTGAATGGCTCCTTCTTGAAGTGGAAGAAGAGCGGTTGAGCAACAAAGCGCGAATCTCGTCCATCCTTGTGTCATTCTCTTGCTTGTGATCGTCGAGCTTGTGGTTGAAGTAGTCCCTTGTACGTTGCTCGGAATGTCGCAAGTCGGCGGCAAGGTTTTCGACGCGTTCACTCATAGCTTGTTGCTCTTGATGCAAAGCACGTTGTGCACCAAAGAGGTGACTCTTGGTGACGAAGGAGTTCATGTTGTCGTCTTGCTCCATGAAGAGTGGGTTGGTAGAAGTACTTGGCCTATCCATCATTCCAAGACAAATATGAGTGGTAGAAAGAGAAGAACGAGTACCAAATGTACCTTGACCAAAGTTGAAAGTGGATCGAGGATCACTCCAATATAGGACAAGGAAATAGCACAATTGGTACGAGTTCTTGTCGGTTTCTCACACCTACACAAGTAAAAGCTTTTGGTGGAGCTTGGTTAGGATGGTGGCACAAAATTTGATGTAATTGTAAGTGAGCTTCAATAATGTTGGAAAAGATTCGCAAGATGCAATGTAACAAGTAGACCAAGCATATAAGGTACACTGAAACACACACGCAAAAAGATAAGTGGGGTTGTGCAACCAAGGGTGAGCCAAAATGTGGAATCCACGAAAATGCTCTTGTTGCACAACACTAGAGAGACGCTAGCACGATTGCACGATAGGCGAATACAGGAACTTGTGCACAACCTACTTAGCAAAAATGTAATGACTTCTATCCCAAATACTTTGTATGCAAGGTGTTGTTATGATATGATCCAAGATGATCGAGTATGACAATCTTGATTTTATATGATGCTATGGTTCTTGCTTAAAAGCTCTTTGCTTATCCTTCCTCTTTTGCTTAAAAGCTTGTTTGGCTCTTTGATGTTTGAGCTCTTTTCTCATGCAATGCTTGATGAACCAAGATAGCAAGTGAGTATGTGATGACAACTTTGTGACACAAGAGATGATACCAATATAGGCAACAATGATGTATGTATGCTATGGGAAGTATGATCACTAATGTGCACAAGTCTTTTTGTCGGCAATACTCAATGGCTAGTCTCGATGGGTAAGCAACGCAAAGGAGTAAGGCTATGATGGCTATCAATGTAATGGCAAGAGTGATATGTCCAATACCAAGATGAGGTTACCGGTCTTGCTTCCGGTATGGTGTCAAAATGGTGGCACGAATACCAAGTCGTAGTCGAGGTGGTCGTTGTTGATGACGCGTTCGTGGCGAAAATGAGCAACGGTGAGGTCGATGTCGAACCGTACCTAGATAGCCGAAACACAAAAGGATACGGTACCGCAACTCAAATTCTCAAACCTCAAAGTAGCAATTGTGTCTGAGAGCGTCCAAAAATAGTTGGGTTATGCGGAAATGGTGGAGGTATGCAGAAGTATATATGGTATATGGTCAGCACCAGAACAAAATTTGTTGGAATTTGGGCGGAGAATGTGGAAGTAGTGCAAACTTTCTGTCGAAGCCGGCAGTTCCGGGCAAGACGGAGGGTCCGGGGTCCGGAGGTTCCGGGGAGGCCGGAAGGTCCGGGGGCCGGATTGTCCGGGCTGGACCGGAAGTTCCGGTGGTCGGGATTCTGCTAAGAACAGAGACTTGGGGATCGTGGATTTGGGCAGAAAAACTTGGGGAAAAGCCCAAATCCAAATGGGAAAAGAAGAAATTGGAGGAAAAGAAGGTGGGGAGGCTAGAACTACGAGCCACACACAAACTTCACGGATCAAAACCAACAAAATCTCAACACACGAACAAATCACAAAAAAAATTTGGGGCTATTTTTGGTGGGGATTTTTGGATTAGGACGAAAAACAACAAAATTAGGCTAGAAACACAACGGGGAGGATCCGAAATCGTGATCAACATGGCTCTAGATACCAAGATGATGTAGGGTGGAACCCTAGACGGCCGATCTTTCACGAAAGGAGCGGATCCCAACGATGAACACGAAGAACACGGGAGAGAAGACGTGGGGAAACGCAAGAGAATCACTCAAACCAAACAAGAACAAGTCACACATGTGCTAGATCCTCGGATACATAGAACGATACACGAATCCACAGACAACTAAGGACGATACAAAAGGGTAGCCGGTTCTTCTCCGAGAGGAGGTCTTGAATCCACAAGGGGATCTTCCCGTAAAAGGGTCTTGAATCCAAGGTGGATCTTCTCCGTAAAGGGGCCACGGTCTCTCTCGTGGAGTAGATCCAATATGGATGAGCAATGCTCTATCTCTCAATGAGCTAAACCAATGCTAACCCTAGAAAGTTATACGGGATAGAGTATATATAGTCTAGGTAACGAAAGGGTACACGGGCCTTGGCCCAAGTGGCTGCGCGCAGGCAGGGCCGGAAGTTTTGGGCTAGGCCGGAAGTTTCGGGCGCCAGAGGTTCCGGGGAGGGTCCGGCCTAACCGGAGAGTTGGCACGGTGGAGCTGTGCTGGCATCCGGGGGCCGGAAGGTCCGGGCAGGCCGGAAGTTCCAGGCGCCGGAAGGTCCGGGGCGGGGTCTGGGCTAACCCGAGAGTTGGCATGCCTGGGCTGGTCGAAGTTGTTGGCGGCCGGAAGGTCCGGGTCGTCCGGAAGGTCCGGGGGCCGGAAGTTCTGGGCTCTGGCCGGAAGTTCCGGGCTGTCCAGAGTGTTGACGCCTGTCTCTTCTTCTACAGTCCTCAGCTCCGAGTCTTGAGCGTTGTACCTGGTGACACATAGTATCTCGGACTTAGGCAGTAGCCATGTCTCACTTGAAGAGGGGGAAAACTCAAGTAGGAGTGATGTCACCTCGGATTGAATAGCACGTGCCTTAGCCCTTGTCATTGGTCCACTTGGAGCTCGAATAGTTGAGGGGGCGTCCATGTGGATGGTCGTGGGATGCTCCGCATCACGTTAGAAATCAAAGTGGCCTCACATGCCGTCTCAACTACCTCACTCACTAAGTGTTGTGGCTCACTCACTCCGTCTCGGATGCTCTCACTCGTATGGTTGTTGGAGTCATTCAAATGGCTCTCAACCTCACATAGGATGTGTGGCATGCTCTCAAGTGTGGGGCTAGTGGTGGTCACCCTCATCCTCTCACAAGAAATGCTCTCAATGTCACGTATGGTGGAGTCAATCATGGTGGGGTGGCTCTCCTCACATGGGAATTGGGGAATCTCTTTATATGTGGGTGTCGGAGAGATGTAGGTGTAAATGTCTCCATGCTCAATCGTGTCGTGGTCGTAGCCGTGGATGAAGGCCGAAGATGGCACATCATCACTCTCCTCCAAGACCAAAGATAAGGTCTCATGTACGGTCTCGTAGCTTGACTCGGATTATGAGTCCAATATGGGCGCCGTCTTCATGTTGTTGAAGAGTTTCATGCTCGGCGCCGTGGTCGAAGGGGACGGCCCTAGATCGATCTTCTTGTCGCCGTCTTGTTGTTGGAGGCCCATATGATGTGGCACCTCGTAGCTCGTCTCCATGACCGAAGGGAATGTCCCATGCTCGGCCATCTTCCTTGGGGGGCTTCCAAAGATGGAAGTGTCGCCCTCGCTCGTAGGTGGTCGCCACGTTGGTGAAGATGTTGATGTAGGCGAACTCATGGGAGGTAGGCGAAGATGCCGTACGTCCAAAGGGGAAGATGCCTTGATAGCACTTGGCGAAGATGTCGAAGTGGTTGTCGTAGCCGTAGCTCCGTCTTGGTGGTACTCGTCTCGCGGTCTTTTCTTGTGGTCATGAAGTTTGGACTTGGTGTCAAGTAGATCTTGTTGGAACTTGCGCATTTGCGCTTGGTGAGCATCGTCATGATGATGTTGGCGTTGTCGCACTTGAGCTCGTAGTAGATGTCGTTCGTCGTCGTCATGCACATGTTGCTTGGAGGTGACTTGCCCTTCATGACAAGGTGGATCACGAACGTGATGGTGGTCACCATGGAGATGTGGACGTGGACGACTTGCGCTTGCATCCTTTTTGCGCTTCGAAGACTTGTTATTGGAATGTCGCCGCCTTGAGGATGATGAAGGGGAAGAACGGTTGATCAACAAGGTCCGAATCTCCTCCATCCTTGCATCTTACTCCTCCTTTTCTGTGGAAAGCTTGTTGTCGATGTAGTCCCTTTTCCTTGCTTCGGAGTGACGAATGTCGATGGAGAGGTTCTCGATGCGCTCTGGCAATCTTGATTGTGCGCCTTGCATTTGTCATTGTAGATCGAAGGTCGATGCTTTGGTGATGTAGTTGTTCATGCCGTCGTAATTGTGGAAGACCGGAGATGAAATGCCTTGCCTATTCATCACTCCAGGAGAAAAACGTGAGTGGTAGAAAGAGAAGAACGAATACCAAACGTACCTTGGCCGAAGTTGAAAGTGGATCAATGATCACTCCAATGTGGACAAGGAAATAGCACAATTGGTACCAATTCTTGTCGGTTTCTCACACCTACACAAGTAAGGCTTATGGTGGAGCTCGTTGAGAATAGTGGCACAAAAAATTGATGTAAAATGTTAGCAAGAGTCAATAATGTTGAAAGAGATTCACAAATTCGCAAGTGAAACAAGTAGACCAATAGCAATGAATGGCACACGGAAACACACACACGGATAGATAGATGGGGTCGTGCAACCAAGGAATGAGCACAAAATGTGGAGTCCACGGAAAACGCTCGTGTTGCACAACTCAAGAGAGACGCTAGCGCGATTGCTCTATAGGCGGATACGACACTTGTGCACAACCTATGATATGCAAAATGTATTGACTTTCTATCCCAAGTATGCTATGTATATGATGTTCCGGTGGTATGATCCAAGATGATCGGATATGACAATGTGGTATGATGCTATGGCTATTGCTTACAAGCTTCTTTGCTTTTTGTCTTTTGCTTAAAAGCTTTATTCTCTTTTTTTTTGTATGGCCACTTTGCGAAATGCACAAACCAAGATAGCTATTGTGTATATGTGGGAACAAACTTGAGGCACAAGGGATGATATGATACCGATATGATATGGTATGTATGCAATGTATGGTGTAGATCACTAATGTGCACAAGTAACGTTGCCGGCAATACTCAAATGGCTAGTCTCGCTAGGCAAGTGACACAAAATGGGCTAGGGGTTATCAATGCAATGGCAAGGGAATATACAATGGAGTGATACCACGATACCGAGATGATATGGAGGTTACCGTCCTTGGTGATGATGAGTGGCGGTGATCTTGATGGAGATATTAAGATGATGGAGACTCGTCCCTAATTAGCCGAAACACCTTAGGAAACGGAAAAACCGCGAACTCAAAATCTCAAGTGTCAAATGTCAAATGGTGGTAGCGGGATGCGATGGTGGTTGCGGAAACGTAATGATGGGATGTGGAGTATGAAATGCGGAAATGGAGGGTAAGGTGGTGTACTATACACGGTGTCGGAGTTGGAGGCACGGTCCCTATGTAGCCGAAACACCTTAGGAGACACAACTCACAACACAAACAAAATTGGGTTAAGTTGGGGTGGCGGGAGCGTATGGTGGGTAAGCCGATGCGGAAGTTATGGTGGCGGTTTATGAAGAAGCAATCGTCCCTAAGTAGCCGAAACACCTTAGGAGACTCAAGTCACAACTCAAACAACCACTAATGCTATAGGGAACAAAATTGGTTAGGTTGCGGAAGTCGGTGGTGGTTATGCGGAGGATGTGGTGGAAGCCCTAGGAAAAGATGCCAAAGTTCCAAAAATTTGATGGAGACAAATGGTGATGGTAGTATTTTTGTTGGAAGGGGGTTGTGAAGAGCTTTTCAACGAGCTAAAGAACGCGAAAATCAGACTCCGGATGAATTAGTTATGGACAAAACGGTGAAACAGGAAAAGCTGAAATCCCAGGGGTCGGACATCCGGGGCTCGGGCCGGATATCCGGGACCTGATGTCCAGAAACTTGCGCAAAAATGCGCTCCAGGAGCCGGATGTCCGGGCTAATGGCCGGATTTCCGGGGTGGCCGGATGTCCGGGGCTCGGGCCGGATGTCCGGGCTCCAAATCCGAGGATGAACTCGAGGAACTCGATTTGGGGGCGGAAATTGATGATTTCAAGGTCAAAATTGGAGAGATTTCGTGGATGGAAAGTGGGGAAACTTGGGGAAATTCTAGATCCACTCGAAACCAAGCAAATCAATGGATCAAATCCAACAAAACATCATCACACCAACAAATCACAAAAAAATTTGGGGCTATTTTTGGTGGGGATTTTCGAAATTGGGGAAGAACACAACAAAATTAGGCTAGAAAACACGACGGGCAGGCTCCGAAATCGTGATCAACCTAAGCTCTGATCCAAGATGATGTAGGGTAGAACCCTAGTGACCCGATCTTTCACGAAACGAGTGGATCCCGTGAAGAACACGAAGAACACGAGGAGGGAAACGAGGGGAAAATCACGAGGGGAACACAAGAGAATCACTCAACCAACAAGAAATAGTCACACATGTGCTAGATCCTCGAGTACATAAAGTAAGATACACGGTAACCGGTTCTTCTCCGTGAGGAGGTCTTGATGTTCTTCCCTAAAGAGGGGTCTTGAATCCGCTTGGGGTATCTTCTCCGGTGGAGGCTCGAATCTCCAAGGAGAAGGTAACCAAGTGGATGAGCAAAGCTCTCACACAAAATATGAGCTAATCCTTTGCTAACCCTAACTAGGAGGAGGTGGGGGTCCATATATAGTGTTAGTGTAAGTTGGGGCGAAGGGGTACATGGGCTTTCAGTCTGGATACACTGCGCGTAGGCAGGAGGGGCCAGATGTCCGACCGATGGGCCGGATGTCCGGGGCTTCATGACGGGCCGGATGTCCGGGCAGGGGTGGCCGGATGTCCAGGCTGGCGTGGATGCGTTCTGTGCTCTCTCGATAGGCGGGGCCGAATGTCCGGGCGAAGAGGCCGGATTTCCGTGGCTTCGGGAGGAGCCGGATGTCCAGGGCATGGGGCCGGATGTCCGGGTTGACGGGGCTCAGCTTCGGGTGCCTTCTGTGATGGGCGCCGGATTTCCGGGCTGGGGCCGGATGTCCGGGGCCTGTAGCAGCTGTCTCTTCTTCCTTCTCCTTCCTTTGCTTCCGCGGATGCTTGGCCTTGGTCTTTAGGCTCTCCATGGTCTCCTCGGGTGTACCTGAGTATGCACAAGGTCCGCGCTTGAAGTAGAATCCATGTCTTACATGCGGAAAGGGAAGATTCGGAAAGGAGCGAGTTCACCTTAGGTCCAATGGCGTAGGCTCGAGTGTACATGGGGATGATCGTCGGATGCTCCGCATCATGGAGGTTATGGTGGTGGACTATACACGGTGTCGGAGTTGGAAGCACGGTCCGTAAGTAGCCGAAACACCTTAGGAGACACAACTCACAACACAAACAAAATTGGGTTAAGTTGGGGTGGTGGGAGTGTATGGTGGGTAAACCTATGCGGAAGTGGTGGTGGTGGTTGATGAGGAAGCAACCGTTTCTAAGTAGCCGAAACACCTTAGGAGACTCAAGTCACTCCTCAAGCAACCACTAATGCGATGGGGAACAAAATTGGTTAGGTTGCGGAAGTCGGTGGTGGTGTAGCGGATGATGTGGTGGAAGCCCTAGGCAAAGCTGCCAAAATTGTCAAAATTTGATGGAGTCAAAAGACGTTGGTTGTATTTTTGTGGGAAGGAGGATGTCAAGAGCTTTTCAACGAGCTAAAGAACGCGAAAATTGGACTCCGGATGAATTAGTTATGGCCGAAACAAAAATCAGCCGAAGGTGATATCTACAGGTAATGGACGTCCGGAAATGGACAGATGTCCGGTCGCCAGACGTCCGGTCGGGTCAGAAATCCGCTAATTTCAGCTCGGGTTAGGGGTTCCGGTCGTCCGGTAAGGTCGGACGTCTGGTGCTTCCTGGGTCTCCGGACGTCCGGTAAAGTGATGGTCGTCCGGTGGGTCTGGGTCAACGCGAGATGCGAGTTTCGGGGCGCGATTTTGGGCGAAATTTGAGGATTTTGGGGTCAAAATTGATGAGATTTCGTGGATGAAAGATGGGGAAACTTGGGGAGATGCTAGATCCACTCGAAACCAAACAAATCCATGGATCAAAATCAACAAAACATCATCAAACCAACAAATCACAAAAAAATTTGGGGCTATTTTTGGTGGGGATTTTCAAATTTAGGACGAAATCAAGCAAAAGAAGGCTAGAAAACGGTGGGGGAGGCTCCGAAATCGTGATCAACGTGGCTCATGATACCAAGATGATGGTATCAAGAGACAAGCTGGCTCTGATCCAAGATGATGTAGGGTAGGAACCCTATAGCCCAATCTTTCACGAAAGGAGCGGATCCCGCGAAGAACGCGAAGAACACGAGGGGAAAATCATGAGGGGGACACAAGAAAACACTCAAACCAACAAGAATGATCACACATGCGCTAGATCCTCGAATACATAAGAGAAGATACACGATCCACGGAGAACTAAGGACAATACAAGGGTAGCCGGTTCTTCTCCGTGAGGAGGTCTTGTATCCACGAGGGGATCTTCTCCGCGAGGAGGTCTTGAATCCAAGTGGATCTTCTTCGAAGAGGCCGCGGTCTCTCGCAAGGAGGAGATCTGATATGGATGAGCGTAGCTCTATCTCTCAAATGAGCTATCACAACGCTAACCCTAGAAAGGATGTCGAGGTGGTCTATTTATAGTCTTAGCCACGAAGGGGTAAGTGGGAGAGGGGTACAAGGCCAAAGGCCCGCGGCTACACACAGGCAGGTACCGGACGAACGGTGGGGGTCGAACGTCCGGTGGCTCAGGACGGACCGGACGTCCAGCGCGCATCGGACGTCCACTGATTCTTCTCGGGACATGCGGCACCGGATTTCCGGTAAGCGTCGGACGTCCGGTGCCTAGGACTTGTCGGACGTCCGGTGTCGTCGATCTTCCGGCGGCTGTAGAGGGTCGGACGTCCGGTGGCTTCCGGTCGTCTGGCCGCTGAAGACTCTGCAGCTCCTTCTTCTTCCGTCTTCTCTTCCAGGCTTCCCTCGTGGATGGTGTAGGTGTTCCTTGGCGCTTACACTCCTCCTTGTCATCCGTGAAGTTCCGACAATACCTATGCATGCACATGAGAGGGGTGTCAAGTAGTATACCATCCTCAAAGGCGTCAAGTGAACACTTGTAAAGGGGAAGATTCACCTTTAGGTATGAGAAGTAGATGTTGCACGTGTCACTTGCCAAATGGACTCATGACATGGTGATGCCCGTAGGAAGGTCCGCATCAACTTGACTTTAAAATATTTGGTTTGGAGACCATCAAAGATCAATATGTGCATGATGCTAAATTTAATGATGTATGGCAGAATTGTTTGGTTACATTTGCGTAAGGATAGATTTCCTAATTTGCTCAAATCAAAGCTAATGCCACGTGCTGATGGTCCTTTTAAGGTGTTAGAGAAAATAAATGATAATGCATATAAACTTGAGCTACCTGCAGATTTTGGGGTTAGTCCCACTTTTAACATTGCAGATTTGAAGCCTTATTTGGGCGAGGAAGATGAGCTTCCATCGATGACGACTTCATTTCAAGAAGGGGAGGATGATGAGGACATCAATACCATTGTTACACCCACAGCCCCTACTGTTACATATACTGGACCAATTACTAGAGCTCGCGCACGCCAATTAAATTACCAGGTACTTTCGTTTCTTGGTAATGATTCTAATGTTCATGAGAATATGATGCTGCCTAAATTGGATACATTTGTTTTGCTTACAAATGAAGGGCCTAGCTTGGAGAAGGATGAATATTGAAGCAAGAACACGCATGGAGTTGATGGCATGTGCAAGGGGATCAAGAACGGAGTTACAAGTGATGATTTCAGGACTTTGAAGCCACCATAAGGAGTGCATGAAGCCTTGGACGAAATATACAAGATGCCACTTCATAATATTCGTCCATAGGCTATTCTAGGTGCTGCGTCACCTTATTAATGGGCCAGGCCCATGTAATTTCGAAATACTTAAGTATAGGCTATTTTTAGAGTCCGTATGTGTGGGGAAACAAGAGTTAGGGTTGGTTTCGGACCCCACCCTCAAGGGCCATGAAATTCCCCCCTCTTCCTCCATATATACAGCCCTTAGGGCATCGTTTAGACATTGGGTTTTGTTTAGATTAAAAGTTTGCCATAGCTGCAACTTCTCGTACTTCGTTTGTGTCCAACGACCAGACCAAGACGTCATAGAACCCCACCTTGATCAATAAAGCTTTCATCTTATATTCGCAATATCCAGATTGCAATCTCAGTTTCTTGCTTTTTCTTCGTTTGCTTGCAGGAAACAGACCCTCGTGGTCAGGTTGATCGTGCTCCGGCGTGGTCAATAACCCCTCGGAAGTTGGTTTAGCGATTGCTAAGGCGCGACGTCTCGCACGTTCGTAGTCGGATCGTCAAGGTCGACTCCCACAGAAACGATAGCCACCATCTCATCGAAACATATGGACACCTTTGCCTCTATCATGGCCAAACGGAGGTGACAAGCCGCACACTCTCCGCTCTACTTCGAGTACTCATCAAGAAGAACATCAAGGAAGGGGAGGAGTGTCTACCCATCGCCGAGTTCGTCTACAACCGAGCAAGACACTCAACAACTGGCAAGTCCCCTTTCGAGGTCGTCTATGGATTCAACCCTTTGTCACCAGTGGATATTACCTCTTCCACTCCAAGAGCGCATCAATTTGGACGCAAGTGCACGAGTGACCCATCTCAAGAAGGTGCATGAAGATACAAGAAACACCATCGAGCGCCATGTACAACGCCTTGTGACCAAGCTCAACGTCAACAGGAAACCTATGGTCTTCAACATTGGTGATCTCGTGTGGCTACACCTTCACGAGGAACGCTTCCACAAGAACGCAAGTCTAAGCTTCGACCACGAGCAGATAGACCCTTCAAGGTGCTCGCACGCTACAACGACAACGCTTACAAGATCGACCTCCCGCAGACAAGTACAATGTGACCGACATCTTCAACATCAAAGATCTCTCTCCCTTCCATGGTGATGAAGAACTCGATCCAAGGACGAATCTTCCCCAAGGGAGGGGAGATGATGCGGAGCATCCCACGACCATCCCCATGGACGCCACCTCAACTATCCAAGCTCCAAGTGGAACGATGACAAGGGCTAGGGCACGTGCTATTCAATCCGAGGTGACATCACTCCTACTTGAGTTTTCCCCCTCTTCAAGTGAGACATGGCTACTGCCTAAGTCCGAGATACTATGTGTCATCAGGTACAACGCTCAAGACTCGGAGCCAAGGACTGTAGAAGAAGAGACAGGCGTCAACACTCTGGATAGCCCAGAACTTCCGGCCGACCCGGAGCTTCCGGCCACCGATGACTTCGACCAGCCCAGGCATGCCAACTCTCGGGTTAGCCCGGACCCCGTCCCGGACCTTCCAGCGCCCGGAACCTCCGGCCTGCCCGGACCTTCCGGCCCCCGGATGCCAGCACATCTCCACCGCACCAACTCTCTGGTTAGGCCGGACCCTCCCCAGAACCTCCGGCGCCCGGATCTTCCGGCCTAGCCCGGAACTTCTGGCCCTGCCTGCGCGCAGCCACTTGGGCCGAGGCCTGTGTACCCTTTCGTCACCTAGACTATATATACTCTATCCAGTACGACTTTCTAGGGTTAGCGTTGGTTTAGCTCATACTTAGAGATAGAGCTTCGCTCATCCACATCGGATCTACTCCTCGTGAGAGACCGCGACCTCTTCGGAGAAGATCCCTTTGGATTCAAGCCCCCTTTCTAAGGGAAGATCCCCCCATGGATTCAATACCTCCTCACAGAGAAGACCGGTTACCCTTGTATCGTCCTTAGTTGTCCGTGGATTCGTGTATCGTTCTATGTACCCGAGGATCTAGCACATGCGTGACTTGTTCTTGTTAGTTTGAGTGTTCCTCTTGTGTTTCCCCTTGTGTTTTCCCTCGTTCCCTCCTCGTGTTCTTTGCGTTCTTCCCTCCTTTCGTGAAAGATCGGGAGATCAGGGTTCCACCCTACATCAGTGTCGATGCCGATGTGATCTTGCTGGAGATGGTAGCTCGAAGGCATGTGCTCTTGAGCGTCTTCTCGAAGATGAGGAAGACCGCTTGTAGGAGTTGATGAGGGCCTTGATCTCCTCCATTTGAGCTTGCATCGTGGCGTTGGTGGAGTTGTTCGCGGCATCGAACTCGTCGTTTTTGTTGTAGACCGAAGATGAAATGCCTTGCCTATCCATCACTCCAAGAGAAAAAATGTGAGTGGTAGAAAGAGAAGAACAAATACCAAATGTACCTTGACCGAAGTTGAAAGTGGATCAATGATCACTCCAATGTGGACAAGGAAATAGCATAATTGGTACCAATTCTTGTCGATTTCTCACACCTACACAAGTAAGGCTTATGGTGGAGCTCGGTGAGGATAGTGGCACAAAAATTTAATGCAAAATGTTAGCAAGAGTCAATAATGTTGAAAGAGATTCACAAATTTGCAAGTGTAACAAGTAGACCAATAGCAATATGTGGCACACGGAAACACACACACGGATAGATAAATGGGGTCGTGCAACCAAGGATGAGCACAAAATGTGGAATCCACGGAAAACGCTCATGTTGCACAACTCAAGAGAGACGCTAGCACGATTGCTCACTAGGCGGATACGACACTTGTGCACAACCTATAAGATGCAAAATGGATAAATTTGTATCCCAAGTATGCTATGTATGCATGGTTCCCGGTGTTTCTCACAAGGTGATCCAAGATGATCTTATATGCAATGTGGTATGATGCTATGGCACTTGCTTACAAGCTTCTTTGCTCCTTCTCTTTTGCTTAAAAGCTTTATTCTTTTTTTATATCCACTTTGCAAAATGCACAAACCAAGATAGTAATTGTGTATATGCGGGAACAAACTTGAGGCACACGAGATGATATGATACCAATATTGATAAGGACATGACTACCTTGGATATGACCAAAAATATTGCATATATGCATATTTGTCAGGTGATTTCTAGTGCAAACTATTCAATAATCTATTTATGTTATCCAGAACAAAAATACTTCACACACTTTTGTGTTTTGTCTAATTGCAGGTGTATGGGACATTTGTACAATCCACATATGAAGATAAGGAAGAAAGAGATGTTTATTTGCTGTCCAAAAAGTTCTCTCACGTCACTTTTGGCCCAAGAGAAGATAGAGTCCAAGTCTCTCACGTTTTGAATTCAGATTCGGACTGCACAGACACACCTGACTCAAAACGCACACAAGTTTTTCATACGGACTCCGAATTGGGTGATTCTTTTTCTGTTGGAAACTAGATTTCGTGCACTTTCCAACCCAATTGGAATCACCTTCAAATTCGTCCGGAGCGTTGAGTTGTGGACGAAACAATCTGGTGCTGCAGCAGAATCCGAGTCAAACTACAAGTCCAAAGGTGTTACATCACCTCCACTTGGGCCCATTGGCCTTGTACGACCTAGATTTAGTTTTAGGCTGCCTTGGGATGTCCTCCCACCTCCTTGGCCGCCACCCCTTGCTCCTATATAAGTAGATCCATCTAGTTGCTTTTCCTTGGGATTTGTTTAGTTAAAAGTTAGCCATTGCAACTTCGTGTGCTTCGTTTGTGTCCAACGACCAGACCAAGACCACTTTTCGGATCCCCACCATTATCAATACTTCATACATATTCGCGATATTCAGATTGCTTTTGTCATATTCTTGCTTGTTCTTCGATTGCTTGCAGGAATAGACCTTCGTGGTCAGGTTGATCGTGCTCCGGCGTGGTCAATAACCTCTCGGAGTTGGTTTAGCGATTGCTAAGGCACAACGTCATTGCACGTTTGTAGTCGGATCGTCAAAGTCGTCTCCACCAAATCAATAGTTATCATCTCATCGAAAGATCGGGACACCCCGCCTCTATCAAATATGATATGGTATGTATGCAATGTATGGTGTAGATCACTAATGTGCACAAGTAACGTTGGCGGCATTACTCAAATGGCTAGTCTCGTTAGGCAAGTGACGCAAAATGGGCTAGGGGTTATCAATGCAATGGCAAGGGAATATACAATGGAGGGATACCACGATATCGAGATGATATGGAGGTTACCGTCCGTGGCGATGATGAGTGGCGGTGATCTTGATGGAGATACCAATATGATGGAGACTCATCCCTAAGTAGCCGAAACACCTTAGGAAACAGAAAAACCGCGAACTCAAAATCTCAAATGTCAAATGTCAAAATGGTGGTAGCGGGATGCGGTGGTGGTTGCAGAAGATCAAAGGGATTGTGGAAATGAAATGATGGGTTGTGGAGTACGCATTGCGGAAGTGGAGGGAAAGGTGGTGGACTATACACGGTGTCGGAGTTGGAAGCACGGTCCCTAAGTAGCCGAAACACCTTAGGAGACACAACTCACAACACAAACAAAATTGGGTTAAGTTGGGGTGGAGGAAGTCTATAGTGGTCAAGCCTATGCGGAAGTGGTGGTGGTGGTTGATGAAGAAGCAACCGTCCCTAAGTAGCCTAGACACCTTAGGAGACTCAAATCACTCCTCAAGCAACCACTAATGTGATGCGGAGCATCCGAAGGTCATCCCCATGGACTTACCATCGTCTCATCAAGTGCCTAGTGGACCCATGACTCGATCACGTGCAAGAGCTCTTGAAACCGAGGTGACATCTCTCCTCTCACAATTCCACTTCGATGCACATGAAGCGTGGCTACTACCTCATATGGATACTTTGTGCATACTCAGGTACAATGGAGAAGCTAAGGAGCAAGGACAAGAAGAATAGGAAGATGGACGAGAAGAAGGAGGGCTGAAGGAAAAGTCCCAGCCACCGGACGACCAGCCGGTACCGGACGTCCGACGCCTGAAGCATCAGCCGAGCCCCAGTGAGTGGACGTCCGGTCCAGAACGGATGACCGGTGCCCCTGCACCCGAGGCCAATGAGCGGATGTCCGGCCCAGACCGGACGACCGGCGTGACCGCACCCGAGCCAACATCAGCGGAAGTCCGGAGCCTCCGGATGTCCGGCACCCCCATCACAGAACGGAACCAGCGGACGACCGGAGCATGCCGAACGTCCGGCAGCTCCTGAGACACCGGACGACTGGTCCCCAGCGGACGTCCGGTACCTGTCTGCACACCGTGTTGGGGCCCGAGGCCCATGTACCCCTTCACTTCGCCCCCATTTGCACTTAGACTATAAATAGACCCCCCATTCATCCTAACTAGGGTTAGCAAATGTTTAGCTCATATCTGTGAGAAAGCTTTGCTCATCCACTTGGTTACCTTCTCCTCGGAGATTCGAGGCTCCACCGAAGAAGATCGCCCAAGCGGATTAAAGACCTCCTTGCGGAGAAGATCATCAAGACCCCCTCTTGGGCGGCCCCCATCAAGACCTCCTGACGGAGAAGAACCGGTTACCGTGTATCATCCCTAGTTCTCTGTGGATTCGTGTATCGTTCTATGTACTCGAGGATCTAGCCCATGTGTGACTTATTCGTGTCGGTTTCGTGATTTGCTCTTGTGTTTTCCTTCCGTCCTTCCTCGTGTTCTTCGTGTTTTCCCCGGGATCCGCTCCTTTCGTGAAAGATCGGGCGATTAGGTTCTCTACCCTATGATAGAGGCAAAGGTGTCCCGTCTTTCGATGAGACGATGGATATCGCTTTGGTGGAAATCGACTTTGACGATCCGACTACGAACGTGCGAGGACGTCGCGCCTTAGCAATCGCTAAACCAACTCCGAGAGGTTATTGACCATGCCGGAGCACGATCAACCTGACCACGAGGGTCTGTTTCCTGCGAGCAAACGAAGAACAAGCAAGAAACTAAGATTACAATCTGGATATTGCGAATATAAGATGAAAGCTTTATTGATCAAGGTGGGGTTCTGTGACGCCTTTGTCTGGTCGTTGAACACAAATGAAGTACGCGAAGTTGCAGCTATGGCGAACTTTTAATCTAAACAAAACCCAAAGTCTAAATGGTGCCGCCCTAAGGGCTGTATATAAGGAGGAAGAGAGGGGGAATTTCGTGGCCCTTGGTGGAGGGGTCCGAAATAAACCCTATCTCTTGTTTCCCCACACATACGGACTCTAAAAACAGCCTATACCTATGTATTTCGAAATTACATGGGCCTGGCCCAATAAAAAGGTGACGCAGCACCTATAATAGCCTCGGGACGAAATTTATGAAGTGGCATCTTGTATATTTCGTCCAAGGCTTCATGCACCCATTATGGTGGCTTCAAAGTCCTGAAATCATCACTTGTAACTCCGTTCTTGTTCCCCTTGTGCATGGCATCATCTCCATGCTTGTTCTTGCTCCAATGTTCATCCTTCTCCAAGCTAGGCCCTTCATTTGTAAGCAAAACAAATGTATCCAATTTAGGCAGCATCATATTCTCATGAACATTAGAATCATTACCAAGAAACGAAAGTACCTGATAATTTAATTGGCGTGCGCGAGCTCTAGTAATTGGTCCCGTATATGTAGCAGTAGGGGCTGTGGGTGTAACAATGGTATTGATGTCCTCATCATCCTCCCCTTCTTGAAATGAAGTCGTCCTCGACGGAAACTCATCATCCTCCCCTAATTTTTTTTGGCTTTTTCGTGGACTATAGGTATGAAGAACAGACTAGATCTAAACTACAAAAAACTGTAAAATCTCACCGAGCAACCTGGAAATCTGATACCACTTGATAGAGGCAAAGGTGTCCCGTCTTTCGATGAGATGATGGATATCGCTTTGGTGGAAGTCGAATTTGACGATCCGACTACGAACGTGCGAGGACGTCGCGCCTTAGCAATCGCTAAACCAACTCCGAGAGGTTATTGACCACGCCGGAGCACGATCGACCTGACCCCGAGGGTCTGTTTCCTGCGAGCAAACGAAGAACAAGCAAGAAACTAAGATTACAATCTGGATATTGCGAATATAAGATGAAAGCTTTATTGATCAAGGTGGGGTTCTGTGACGCCTTTGTCTGGTCGTTGAACACAAACGAAGTACGCGAAGTTGCAGCTATGGCGAACTTTTAATCTAAACAAAACCCAAAGTCTAAACGGTGCCCTAAGGGCTGTATATAAGGAGGAAGAGAGGGGGAATTTCGTGGCCCTTGGTGGAGGGGTCCGAAATCAACCCTATCTCTTGTTTCCCCACACATACGGACTCTAAAAATAGCCTATACCTATGTATTTCGAAATTACATGGGCTTGGCCCAATAAAAAGGTGACGCAGCACCTATAATAGCCTCGGGACGAAATTTATGAAGTGGCATCTTGTATATTTCGTCCAAGGCTTCATGCACCCATTATGGTGGCTTCAAAGTCCTGAAATCATCACTTGTAACTCCGTTCTTGTTCCCCTTGCGCATGGCATCATCTCCATGCTTGTTCTTGCTCCAATGTTCATCCTTCTCCAAGCTAGGCCCTTCATTTGTAAGCAAAACAAATGTATCCAATTTAGGCAGCATCATATTCTCATGAACATTAGAATCATTACCAAGAAACGAAAGTACCTGATAATTTAATTGGCGTGTGAGAGCTCTAGTAATTGGTCCCGTATATGTAGCAGTAGGGGCTGTGGGTGTAACAATGGTATTGATGTCCTCATCATCCTCTCCTTCTTGAAATGAAGTCGTCCTCGACGGAAACTCATCATCCTCCCCTAATTTTTTTTGGCTTTTTCATGGACTATAGGTATGAAGAACAGACTCGATCCAAACTACGAAAAACTGTAAAATCTCACCGAGCAACCTGGAAATCTCATACCACTTGATAGAGGCAAAGGTGTCCCGTCTTTCGATGAGATGATGGATATCGCTTTGGTGGAAGTCGACTTTGACGATCCGACTACGAACGTGCGAGGACGTCGCGCCTTAGCAATCGCTAAATGATAGAGGCAAAGGTGTCCCGTCTTTCGATGAGATGGTGGATTTCGCTTTGGTGGAAGTCGACTTTGACGATCCGACTACGAACGTGCGAGGACGCCGCGCCTTAGCAATCGCTAAACCAACTCCGAGAGGTTATTGACCACACCGGAGCACGATCAACCTGACCACGAGGGTCTGTTTCCTGCGAGCAAACGAAGAACAAGCAAGAAACTAAGATTGCAATCTGGATATTGCGAATATAAGATGAAAGCTTTATTGATCAAGGTGGGGTTCTGTGACGCCTTTGTCTGGTCGTTGAACACAAACGAAGTACGCGAAGTTGCAGCTATGGCGAACTTTTAATCTAAACAAAACCCAAAGTCTAAACGATGCCCTAAGGGCTGTATATATGGAGGAAGAGGGGGGAATTTCGTGGCCCTTGGTGGAGGAGTCCGAAATCAACCCTATCTCTTGTTTCCCCACACATACGGACTCTAAAAATAGCCTATACTTATGTATTTCGAAATTACATGGGCCTGACCCAATAATAAGGTGACGCAGCACCTAAAATAGCCTCGGGACGAAATTTATGAAGTGGCATCTTGTATATTTCGTCCAAGGCTTCATGCACCCATTATGGTGGCTTCAAAGTCCTGAAATCATCACTTGTAACTCCATTCTTGTTCCCCTTGCGCATGCCATCATCTCCATGCTTGTTCTTGCTCCAATGTTCATCCTTCTCCAAGCTAGGCCCTTCATTTGTAAGCAAAACAAATGTATCCAATTTAGGCAGCATCATATTCTCATGAACATTAGAATCATTACCAAGAAACGAAAGTACCTGGTAATTTAGTTGGCGTGCACGAGCTCTAGTAATTGGTCCAGTATGTATAGCAGCAGGGGCTGTGGGTGTAACAATTGTATTGATGTCCTCATCACGTGACATGATTAAGAAGTTGCAACACTTAAAACAAGGTAGTGAAACTGTAACAAAATATTATGATGATTTACAAACTACCTTGTTGCATTCCTCTTTAGAAGAAAGTGAAGATGATTTTATGGATAGATTTTGGGGAGGATTAAACCGTGATATTCAAGAGATACTAATTCATGAAGAGTGTTATCCTATGGACCATTTGTTTCATCTTGCTTGCAAAGCTGAACAGGAAATAAAACGACGTGTTGGCCACGAGAACAAGCGCACGGTGCACATTCCAAGAGTTGATATGATTGTTCCTTCAACTACTAGGCATACTATGACAACCACATCCGTTGTTGTCAGGACTACATCACCTCCACCATGTGACACATCGCCCCCGAGAGTGGCTACATCATCTGAGTTGATCATAAGAGGTAATGACAAAGGTACTGATCTTCCATCTCTACATGAGAATGATGAATGCCCTGTCAATTTGAATGCACCATCTGATGAGCTACCCACTACTTTGATCACACCACCTATTTTAGAGGACTACGTTGATAATTTGACTTTGCCATGTGATCAAACAACTGAAATACCAACAATTTTGAGTGCACCCATTGAATTAACTATTGATGCAAAAGAACCAATGTTTAATCATTTTGATATGACCTCTAATCTTGGTGATGATTCTGTGTTGAATGACTTATTGCATGTCTGCTTATTTAAGCATGTTGTAGCATGTAAATTTGATGCAAGTAAGGTTTATTCACCAATGTTGGGATGGTTTAATGATGAACATTGTCAATCTTTTGAAATGAATAAGAGCTTCACTTATATGTGCAAACTGAGTTGCAATATTTTCATGCCTTCTACTTCTTGTGCTAATTTTTTGGCTTTAGATTTTATGAACTATGCAAGTTACTCATCTATTCATGTGTCATATATGCAAAAATCAAGGGAAGTAAAAATGGATGACATATACATTGATAGAGGCAAAGGTGTCCCGTCTTTCGATGAGATGGTGGATTTCGCTTTGGTGGAAGTCGACTTTGACGATCCGACTACGAACGTGTGAGGACGTCGCGCCTTAGCAATCGCTAAACCAACTCCGAGAGGTTATTGACCACGCCGGAGCACGATCAACCTGACCACGAGGGTCTGTTTCCTGCGAGCAAACGAAGAACAAGCAAGAAACTAAGATTGCAATCTGGATATTGCGAATATAAGATGAAAGCTTTATTGATCAAGGTGGGGTTCTGTGACGCCTTTGTCTGGTCGTTGAACACAAACGAAGTACGCGAAGTTGCAGCTATGGCGAACTTTTAATCTAAACAAAACCCAAAGTCTAAACGATGCCCTAAGGGCTGTATATATGGAGGAAGAGGGGGGAATTTCGTGGCCCTTGGTGGAGGGGTCCGAAATCAACCCTATCTCTTGTTTCCCCACACATACGGATTCTAAAAATAGCCTATACTTATGTATTTCGAAATTACATGGGCCTGGCCCAATAATAAGGTGACGCAGCACCTAAAATAGCCTCGGGACGAAATTTATGAAGTGGCATCTTGTATATTTCGTCCAAGGCTTCATGCACCCATTATGGTGGCTTCAAAGTCCTGAAATCATCACTTGTAACTCCGTTCTTGTTCCCCTTGCGCATGCCATCATCTCCATGCTTGTTCTTGCTCCAATGTTCATCCTTCTCCAAGCTAGGCCCTTCATTTGTAAGCAAAACAAATGTATCCAATTTAGGCAGCATCATATTCTCATGAACATTAGAATCATTACCAAGAAACGAAAGTACCTGGTAATTTAGTTGGCGTGCACGAGCTCTAGTAATTGGTCCAGTATGTATAGCAGCAGGGGCTGTGGGTGTAACAATTGTATTGATGTCCTCATCATCCTCCCCTTCTTGAAATGAAGTCGTCCTCGACGGAAGTCCATCTTCCTCACTAATGAGGACATGAATACCTTGGATATGACCAAAAATATTGCATATATGCATATTTGTCAGGTGATTTCTAGTGCAAACTATTCAATAATCTATTTATGTTATCTAGAACAAAAATACTTCACACACTTTTGTGTTTTGTCTAAGTGCAGGTGTATGGGACATTTATACAATCCACATATGAAGATAAGGAAGAAAGAGATGTTTATTTGCTGTCCAAAAAGTTCTCTCACGTCACTTTTGGCCCAAGAGAAGATAGAGTCCAAGTCTCTCACGTTCTGGATTCAGATTCGGACTGCACAGACACACCTGACTCAAAACGCACACAAGTTTTTCATACGGACTCCGAATTGGGTGATTCTTTTTTTGCTGGAAACTAGATTTCGTGCACTTTCCAACCCAGTTGGAATCACCTTCAAATTCGTCCGGAGCGTTGAGTTGTGGACGAAACAATCTGATGCTGCAGCAGAATCCGAGTCAAACTACAAGTCCAAAGGTGTTACATCACCTCCACTTGGGCCCATTGGCCTTGTACGACCTAGATTTAGTTTTAGGCTGCCTTGGGACGTCCTCCCACCTCCTTGGCCTCCACCCCTTGCTCCTATATAAGTAGATCCATCTAGTAGCTTTTCCTTGGGATTTGTTTAGTTAAAAGTTAGCCATTGCAACTTCGTGTACTTCGTTTGTGTCCAACGACCAGACCAAGACCGCTTCCGGATCCTCACCATTATCAATACCTCATATATATTTGCAATATTCAGATTGCTTTATCATATTCTTGCTCGTTCTTCGATTGCTTGCAGGAATAGACCTTCGTGGTCAGGCTGACCGTGCTTCCGGCATCGTCAGTAACCTCAGGAGATTGGTTTAGCGATTGCTAAGGTGCAACATCGTGCATGTTTGTAGTCGGATCGTCAAAGTCGTCTCCACCAAATCGATAGTTATCATCTCATCGAAAGATCAGGATCCTCGCCTCTATCAAGTGGTATCAGTTTTCAGGTTGCTCGGTGAGAATTTCCAGTTTTCCTAGATTAGATTTATTTTCTTACCTATTGTCCAAGAAAAATCCACAAAAAAGAGTTAGATCTATTCATCCTTGGTCCAAGCCAGTCTGAGCCTTTGCAATTTTCTTTTCATTGCTTGCATAGTTGAATTATCGGTTGCATCGTCGTGTCGAGTTGCTGGTCTTAGTGTCTAGTTCCTTTAGAGTTTCAAGTTCTGTTCACATTAGTCACGCAGCCGCTGCATCATTATCCCATCCGCTGTCCACCATCCAATCCACCAATTTCCACCACGTGCTACGCACTATTTATTGTCATAATCATAGTTGAGGTCACTCACATCTTCGCCTGATCGAATCTGCATCTTATCTAGTTTGTCTTGGAAAGAGGGAGAAAAAGAAGATAAAGAAAAAAAGAGAGAAAAAAGGAAAGAAAAAAAAAGAAAAAGAGGGAGAAGAAAAAGAAAAAAAAGCGTGAGAAAAAAAAAGAGAGAAGAAAAAAAATTGGATCTATCTAGAATCAATCTCGTACCTGAATTCGGATTGGAATCTGTTTTGTGCACTGTTCAGTAAAACAACTTGGCTATTGTTTCACATCATTATCTTTACTGCCGTTGTGATCTTCACTTATATCTTGCTGTCCAGAGCTACTTTGTATCCTTCATTGATGCTGGTTGTGCTACGACGTGACCTCATTAGTGTTCTAGGCTCGCGTCTCTAGTTCGGTCTAGCCTAGGACCAGCACAGTACCGTCGTTGAGCGTTTATTCAACATTGCATCTTTGAATTGATTATAGCTAATCTTTTGCTACCATATATAGCCAACCCAGCTCCACATATTTCTACACCGTGTATACGTACGCTCCCCTGGCAATCGCTTTACTCAATATTCGGAGTTACTTGACACCGCTGGTTGCCGATCACCGCCTGCTGCATGGTAAGAACGTGTAAGACATTGATATTTGCTTTACTGTGAGCGTTTTACCACCACATCCTAGTAGTTATAGGAACATTATTTTTGGGTTTTGTTTCTTGTTCTACTAATCATGACAGGATCCAGAGTCAATTCATGGGCTTCGTCGATCGCGGGAGACGTGCCACCACCTTTGCAAATACCACAACCATCACGAGAGGTGCACAAACATCCAAATGCACATGATCAGGTTAATGTATCTATACCACCATTTAATGGCCGTTTTAAACCTGCTTTATATATTGAATGGGAGTTCGACACAAAAAATATATTTGCTTCCCATAATTTCGATGAACATAAAAAGGTTAAGGTTGCGGTTGGTTCTTTCACTGGTTATGCTTTGGTTTGGTGGAGTGAATATTGTCGGTTACACCCTGATTATATACCTACTACTTGGGATGATTTGAAACTTGCCATGCGACATACTTTCGTCCCTACTTATTATACTCGTGACATGATTAAGAAGTTGCAACACTTAAAACAAGGTAGTGAAACTGTAACAAAATATTATGATGATTTACAAACTACCTTGTTGCATTCCTCTTTAGAAGAAAGTGAAGATGATTTTATGGATAGATTTTGGGGAGGATTAAACCGTGATATTCAAGAGATACTAATTCATGAAGAGTGTTATCCTATGGACCATTTGTTTCATCTTGCTTGCAAAGCTGAACAGGAAATAAAACGACGTGTTGGCCACGAGGAGAACAAGCGCACGGTGCACATTCCAAGAGTTGATATGATTGTTCCTTCAACTACTAGGCATACTATGACAACCACATCCATTGTTGTCAGGACTACATCACCTCCACCATGTGACACATTGCCCCCGAGAGTGGCTACATCATCTGAGTTGATCATAAGAGGTAATGACAAAGGTACTGATCTTCCATCTCTACATGAGAATGATGAATGCCTTGTCAATTTGAATGCACCATCTGATGAGCTACCCACTACTTTGATCACACCACCTATTTTAGAGGACTACGTTGATAATTTGACTTTGCCATGTGATCAAACAACTGAAATACCAACAATTTTGAGTGCACCCATTGAATTAACTATTGATGCAAAAGAACCATTGTTTAATCATTTTGATATGACCTCTAATCTTGGTGATGATTCTGTGTTGAATGACTTATTGCATGTTTGCTTATTTAAGCATGTTGTAGCATGTAAATTTGATGCAAGTAAGGTTTATTCACCAATGTTGGGATGGTTTAATGATGAACATTGTCAATCTTTTGAAATGAATAAGAGCTTCACTTATATGTGCAAACTGAGTTGCAATATTTTCATGCCTTCTACTTCTTGTGCTAATTTTTTGGCTTTAGATTTTATGAACTATGCAAGTTACTCATCTATTCATGTGTCATATATGCAAAAATCAAGGGAAGTAAAAATGGATGACATATACATATACAACATGTACACCTTGTCTCTTTTGTTAGCCACATTTCAGATTAAGCAACGCCGAGGACGGCTTTATTTTCAAGAAGGGGAGGATGATGAGGACATGAATACCTTGGATATGACCAAAAATATTGCATATATGCATATTTGTCAGGTGATTTCTAGTGCAAACTATTCAATAATCTATTTATGTTATCTAGAACAAAAATACTTCACACACTTTTGTGTTTTGTCTAAGTGCAGGTGTATGGGACATTTATACAATCCACATATGAAGATAAGGAAGAAAGAGATGTTTAGTTGCTGTCCAAAAAGTTCTCTCATGTCACTTTTGGCCCAAGAGAAGATAGAGTCCAAGTCTCTCACGTTCTGGATTCAGATTCGGACTGCACAGACACACCTGACTCAAAACGCACACAAGTTTTTTATACGGCCTCCGAATTGGGTGATTCTTTTTTTGCTGGAAACTAGATTTCGTGCACTTTCCAACCCAGTTGGAATCACCTTTAAATTCGTCCGGAGCGTTGAGTTGTGGACGAAACAATCTGATGCTGCAGCAGAATCCGAGTCAAACTACAAGTCCAAAGGTGTTACATCACCTCCACTTGGGCCCATTGGCCTTGTACGACCTAGATTTAGTTTTAGGCTGCCTTGGGACGTCCTCCCACCTCCTTGGCCTCCACCCCTTGCTCCTATATAAGTAGATCCATCTAGTAGCTTTTCCTTGGGATTTGTTTAGTTAAAAGTTAGCCATTGCAACTTCGTGTACTTCGTTTGTGTCCAACGACCAGACTAAGACCGCTTCCGGATCCCCACCATTATCAATACCTCATATATATTTGCAATATTCAGATTGCTTTATCATATTCTTGCTCGTTCTTCGATTGCTTGCAGGAATAGACCTTCGTGGTCAGGCTGACCGTGCTTCCGGCATCGTCAGTAACCTCAGGAGATTGGTTTAGCGATTGCTAAGGTGCAACATCGTGCATGTTTGTAGTCGGATCGTCAAAGTCGTCTCCACCAAATCGATAGTTATCATCTCATCGAAAGATCGGGATCCTCGCCTCTATCACTCACCCAAATAAGGCTTCAAATCTGCAATGTTAAAAGTGGGACTAACCCCAAAATCTGCAGGCAGCTCAAGTTTATATGCATTATCATTTATTTTCTCTAACACCTTAAAGGGACCATCAGCACGTGGCATTAGCTTTGATTTGCGCAAATAAGGAAATCTATCCTTACGCAAATGTAACCAAACAAGATCTCCAGGTGCAAACACAACATGTTTTCTACCCTTATCTCCAGCAAGTTTATATTTAGCATTCATACGCTCAATGTTTTCCTTAGTTAACTCATGCATTTTTAAAATCAATTCAGCACGTTGTTTAGCATCAAAATTAACCTTCTCCGAAGATGGAAGAGGCAACAAATCAATAGGTGCACGAGGTAGGAAACCATACACAACTTCAAAAGGGCACATCTTAGTAGTAGAATGCAATGAAGGATTATAAGCAAATTCAATATGAGGCAAGCATTCCTCCCACATTTTCTTATTATTCTTCAAAACAGCCCTAAGCATAGTAGACAACGTTCTATTGACTACTTCAGTTTGTCCATCAGTTTGGGGGTGACAAGTAGTACTAAAAAGCAGTTTAGTCCCCAACTTAGCCCATAAACATCTCCAAAAGTGGCTAAGAAATTTAGTATCACGATCTGAAACAATAGTATTTGGCACACCATGCAAGCGAATAATTTCACGAAAGAACAAATCAGCAACATTAACAGCATCATCGCTTTTATGACATGGTATAAAGTGTGCCATTTTCGAGAATCTATCCACGACAACAAATATGCTATCCCTCCCCTTCTTTGTTCGAGGTAAACCTAAAACGAAGTCCATAGATATATCCTCCCAAGGAACACTAGGTACAGGCAAAGGCATATATAAACCATGAGGATTGAGGCGTGACTTAGCTTTTTGACATGTACAGCGAGCAATAAAACGCTCAACATCCCGTCTCATCTTTGGCCAAAAGAAATGTGTAGCAAGTACGTCCTCCGTCTTCTTCACGCCGAAGTGTCCCATTAATCCTCCTCCATGCGCCTCCTGCAACAACAAAAGACGAACGGAGCTAGCTGGAATGCATAGCTTGTTAGCACGAAACACAAATCCATCGTTAACAACAAACTTGTTCCACATTCTTCCTTCTTTACAATTATGCATTACATCTTTAAAATCAGCATCATGCACATATTGATCTTTGATGGTCTCCAAACCAAATATTTTGAAGTCAAGTTGTGAAAGCATAGTATAGCGACGAGACAAAGCATCAGCAATCACATTTTCTTTTCCCTTCTTGTGTTTAATGACATAAGGGAAAGTCTCAATGAATTCAACCCATTTAGCATGTCTACGATTCAGTTTAGCTTGACTTTTAATATGTTTCAATGATTCATGATCAGAATGTATAACAAATTCTTTGGGCCATAAATAATGTTGCCATGTTTCTAAAGTCCGAACAAGAGCATATAATTCTTTATCATAAGTAGATGATGAGGACATCAATACAATTGTTACACCCACAGCCCCTGCTGCTATACATACTGGACCAATTACTAGAGCTCGTGAACGCCAATTAAATTACCAGGTACTTTCGTTTCTTGGTAATGATTCTAATGTTCATGAGAATATGATGCTGCCTAAATTGGATACATTTGTTTTGCTTACAAATGAAGGGCCTAGCTTGGAGAAGGATGAACATTGGAGCAAGAACAAGCATGGAGATGATGGCATGCGCAAGGGAAACAAGAATGGGTGCATGAAGCCTTGGACGAAATATACAAGATGCCACTTCATAAATTTCGTCCCGAGGCTATTTTAGGTGCTGCGTCACCTTATTATTGGGCCAGGCCCATGTAATTTCGAAATACATAAGTATAGGCTATTTTTAGAGTCCGTATGTGTGGGGAAATAAGAGATAGGGTTGATTTCGGACCCCTCCACCAAGGGCCACGAAATTCCCCCCTCTTCCTCCATATATACAGCCCTTAGGGCATCGTTTAGACTTTGGGTTTTGTTTAGATTAAAAGTTCGCCATAGCTGCAACTTCGCGTACTTCGTTTGTGTTCAACGACCAGACAAAGGCGTCACAGAACCCCACCTTGATCAATAAAGCTTTCATCTTATATTCGCAATATCCAGATTGCAATCTTAGTTTCTTGCTTGTTCTTCGTTTGCTCGCAGGAAACAGACCCTCGTGGTCAGGTTGATCGTGCTCCGGCGTGGTCAATAACCTCTCGGAGTTGGTTTAGCGATTGCTAAGGCGCGACGTCCTCGCACGTTCGTAGTCAGATCGTCAAAGTCGACTTCCACCAAAGCGAAATCCACCATCTCATCGAAAGACGGGACACCTTTGCCTCTATCAAAAGCTGAACGTGAAGTGCAGGATCGACAAGCATTGGGGCGAACTAACTTTTCTGCAGGCCGACCTTCATCATGGACACCACGTACATCTTCTACTTCAACTGCACCAGCACCTCCATTAGGTGCCACCTCCAGCCGTGATACAAGAAAACAGGCACAACCACCATTATCTGCCAAGAGCGCACCTGCGGGGCCTGCACAACGTTCTTCTTCTTCCATGGCATCAACAGGGCACACAAGTGATATTATTTGTCGTCGTTGTAAGGGAGGAGGTCATTATGCGAGAGAATGCAAATCTCCGCGTGTGATGATTGCTACCGCGGATGGTGGATATGAGTCCGCTAGTGACTATGATGAGGAGACTTTGGCTCTTATTACACGTGAAGAACATGGTGGAGATGATTCTGATCATGAGACGCAATACATGGCTCCTGAAGACGCTGACAGGTATGAATGTTTAGTTGCTCAACGTGTTTTGAGTGTGCAGGTCACACCAGCTGAGCAAAATCAGAGGCACAATTTGTTCCATACCAAGGGAGTTGTGAAGGAACGTTCTGTGCGCGTCATAATAGACGGAGGGAGCTGCAACAACTTGGCTAGCATGGAGATGGTGGAGAAGCTTTCTCTCACCACAAGACCACATCCACATCCTTACTACATCCAATGGTTCAACAACAGCGGCAAGGTTAAGGTAACACGTACTGTTCGTGTGCATTTTAGTATCTCTACATATGCTGATTATGTTGATTGTGATGTGGTACCTATGCAAGCATGTTCCTTATTACTTGGTAGACCATGGCAATTTGATAAAAATTCTGTACACCATGGTAGAAACAATCACTATTGATAGAGGCAAAGGTGTCCCGTCTTTCGATGAGATGGTGGATTTCGCTTTGGTGGAAGTCGACTTTGACGATCCGACTACGAACGTGCGAGGACGTCGCGCCTTAGCAATCGCTAAACCAACTCCGAGAGGTTATTGACCACGCCGGAGCACGATCAACCTGACCACGAGGGTCTGTTTCCTGCGAGCAAACGAAGAACAAGCAAGAAACTAAGATTGCAATCTGGATATTGCGAATATAAGATGAAAGCTTTATTGATCAAGGTGGGGTTCTGTGACGCCTTTGTCTGGTCGTTGAACACAAACGAAGTACGCGAAGTTGCAGCTATGGCGAACTTTTAATCTAAACAAAACCCAAAGTCTAAACGATGCCCTAAGGGCTGTATATATGGAGGAAGAGGGGGGAATTTTGTGGCCCTTGGTGGAGGGGTCCGAAATCAACCCTATCTCTTATTTCCCCACACATACGGACTCTAAAAATAGCCTATACTTATGTATTTCGAAATTACATGGGCCTGGCCCAATAATAAGGTGACGCAGCACCTAAAATAGCCTCGGGACGAAATTTATGAAGTGGCATCTTGTATATTTCGTCCAAGGCTTCATGCACCCATTATGGTGGCTTCAAAGTCCTGAAATCATCACTTGTCACTCCGTTCTTGTTTCCCTTGCGCATGCCATCATCTCCATGCTTGTTCTTGCTCCAATGTTCATCCTTCTCCAAGCTAGGCCCTTCATTTGTAAGCAAAACAAATGTATCCAATTTAGGCAGCATCATATTCTCATGAACATTAGAATCATTACCAAGAAACGAAAGTACCTGGTAATTTAATTGGCGTGCACGAGCTCTAGTAATTGGTCCAGTATGTATAGCAGCAGGGGCTGTGGGTGTAACAATTGTATTGATGTCCTCTTTACAATTCTGCATTACATCTTTAAAATCAGCATCATGCACATATTGATCTTTGATGGTCTCCAAACCAAATATTTTGAAGTCAAGTTGTGAAAGCATAGTATAGCGACGAGACAATGCATCAGCAATAACATTTTCTTTTCCCTTCTTGTGTTTAATGACATAAGGGAAAGTCTCAATAAATTCAACCCATTTAGCATGTCTACGATTCAGTTTAGCTTGACTTTTAATATGTTTCAAAGATTCATGATCAGAATGTATAACAAACTCTTTGGGCCATAAATAATGTTGCCATGTTTCTAAAGTCCTAACAAGAGCATATAATTCTTTATCATAAGTAGAATAATTCAGACTAGGCCCACTCAATTTTTCAGAAAAGTATGCAACAGGTTTGCCATCTTGTAATAACACACCTCCTAATCCAATTCCACTAGCATCACATTCAAGCTCAAAAGTCTTATTAAAATCAGGAAGTTGGAGTAAAGGAGCATGTGTCAACTTATCTTTCAATACCGTGAAGGCTTCTTCCTGTGCGGTACCCCAAACAAAAGGCACATCCTTCTTTGTAAGCTCGTTGAGAGGTGCAGCAATGGTGCTGAAATCTCTCACAAAACGCCTATAGAATCCAGCGAGGCCAAGAAAACTCCTCACTTGTGTGACCGTTTTGGGCTGCGGCCAACTCTCAATAGCTTCAATCTTGGCTTTGTCAACTTCAATTCCCTGTGGAGTAACAACATAGCCAAGAAAAGATACTCGGTCGGTGCAAAAGGTGCACTTCCCAAGGTTATCAAACAAACGTGCATCACGTAGAGCAATAAAAACAGCACGTAAATGTTCCAAATGTTCTTCCAAAGATCTGCTATAAATCAGTATATCATCAAAATAGACTACCACAAGTCGTCCAATGAAAGCACGTAAAACTTCGTTCATTAGTCTCATGAAAGTACTAGGCGCATTAGTTAACCCAAAAGGCATGACTAACCACTCATATAATCCAAACTTAGTTTTAAATGCTGTTTTCCATTCATCTCCCAATTTCATACGAATTTGATGGTATCCACTACGCAAATCAACTTTGGAGAATATTGTAGAGCCACTCAATTCATCAAGCATATCATCTAGCCTAGGAATAGGATGACGATAACGAATAGTAATATTATTAATGCCTCTACAATCAACACACATACGTGATGTACCATCCTTTTTCGGCACTAGAATAATAGGAACAGCACAAGGACTAAGGGATTCGCGTATATAACCTTTGTCGAGAAGCTCTTGTACTTGACGCATAATCTCCTTCGTCTCCTCTAGATTGGTACGGTATGGTGCACGGTTTGGCAGTGAAGCACCGGGAATTAAGTCAATTTGATGCTCAATCCCTCGAATAGGCGGTAATCCCGGTGGCACGTCTTGTGGAAAGACGTCAGCGAACTCCTGCAAAATGTTAGTGACAGCAGGAGGCAAAGAGGAAGGCACGTCCTCGAATGAAAATAATGCCTCTTTGCACACAAAAGCATAGCAAACAGATTTGCTGAAATCTAGCTCATCAATATCAGATTTGGTGGCAAATAAACATGCACTTTTCAATTTAATTTCAGAAGCAACACTAGATGGTTTATTATTAGGCTTCATTTGTTGCTCAAATTCTTTTGCCACAATCTGATTTTCACTCTTATTCGTCTCCTGTTTTGCTTTATTAGCTCTATTAATATCATCTTTCAAAATGGAATCAGGAGTCATAGGAAGCAAAGTAATATTTTTATCCTTATGAACAAGAGTATAGTTGATGAGGACATCAATACAATTGTTACACCCACAGCCCCTGCTGCTATACATACTGGACCAATTACTAGAGCTCGTGCACGCCAATTAAATTACCAGGTACTTTCGTTTCTTGGTAATGATTCTAATGTTCATGAGAATATGATGCTGCCTAAATTGGATACATTTGTTTTGCTTACAAATGAAGGGCCTAGCTTGGAGAAGGATGAACATTGGAGCAAGAACAAGCATGGAGATGATGGCATGCGCAAGGGAAACAAGAACGGAGTGACAAGTGATGATTTCAGGACTTTGAAGCAATCATAATGGGTGCATGAAGCCTTGGACGAAATATACAAGATGCCACTTCATAAATTTCGTCCCGAGGCTATTTTAGGTGCTGCGTCACCTTATTATTGGGCCAGGCCCATGTAATTTCGAAATACATAAGTATAGGCTATTTTTAGAGTCCGTATGTGTGGGGAAACAAGAGATAGGGTTGATTTCGGACCCCTCCACCAAGGGCCACGAAATTCCCCCCTCTTCCTCCATATATACAGCCCTTAGGGCATCGTTTAGACTTTGGGTTTTGTTTAGATTAAAAGTTCGCCATAGCTGCAACTTCGCGTACTTCGTTTGTGTTCAACGACCAGACAAAGGCGTCACAGAACCCCACCTTGATCAATAAAGCTTTCATCTTATATTCGCAATATCCAGATTGCAATCTTAGTTTCTTGCTTGTTCTTCGTTTGCTCGCAGGAAACAGACCCTCGTGGTCAGGTTGATCGTGCTCTGGCGTGGTCAATAACCTCTCGGAGTTGGTTTAGCGATTGCTAAGGCGCGACGTGCTCGCACGTTCGTAGTCGGATCGTCAAAGTCGACTTCCACCAAAGCGATATCCATCATCTCATCGAAAGACGGGACACCTTTGCCTCTATCACCTCCATCCGGTGCCACCTCCAGCCGTGATACAAGAAAACAGGCACAACCACCATTATCTGCAAAGAGCGCACCTGCGGGGCCTGCACAGCGTTGTTCTTCTTCCATGGCATCAACAGGGCACACAAGTGATATTATTTGTCGTCGTTGTAAGGGAGGAGGTCATTATGCGAGAGAATGCAAATCTCCGCGTGTGATGATTGCTACCGCGGATGGTGGATATGAGTCCGCTAGTGACTATGATGAGGAGACTTTGGCTCTTATTACACGTGAAGAACAAGGTGGAGATAATTCTGGTCATGAGACGCAATACATGGCTCCTGAAGACGCTGACAGGTATGAATGTTTAGTTGCTCAACGTGTTTTGAGTGTGCAGATCACACAAGCTGAGCAAAATCAGAGGCACAATTTGTTCCATACCAAGGGAGTTGTGAAGGAACGTTCTGTGCGCGTCATCATAGACGGAGGGAGCTGCAACAACTTGGCTAGCATGGAGATGGTGGAGAAGCTTTCTCTCACCACAAGGCCACATCCACATCCTTACTACATCCAATGGTTCAACAACAACGGCAAGGTTAAGGTAACACGTACTGTTCGTGTGCATTTTAGTATCTCTACATATGCTGATTATGTTGATTGTGATGTGGTACCTATGCAAGCATGTTCCTTATTACTTGGTAGACCATGGCAATTTGATAAAAATTCTGTACACCATGGTAGAAACAATCACTATACTCTTGTTCATAAGGATAAAAATATTACTTTGCTTCCTATGACTCCTGATTCCATTTTGAAAGATGATATTAATAGAGCTAATAAAGCAAAACAGGAGACGAATAAGAGTGAAAATCAGATTGTGGCAAAAGAATTTGAGCAACAAATGAAGCCTAATAATAAACCATCTAGTGTTGCTTCTGAAATTAAATTGAAAAGTGCATGTTTATTTGCCACCAAATCTGATATTGATGAGCTAGATTTCAGCAAATCTGTTTGCTATGCTTTTGTGTGCAAAGAGGCATTATTTTCATTCGAGGACGTGCCTTCCTCTTTGCCTCCTGCTGTCACTAACATTTTGCAGGAGTTCGCTGACGTCTTTCCACAAGACGTGCCACCGGGATTACCGCCTATTCGAGGGATTGAGCATCAAATTGACTTAATTCCCGGTGCTTCACTGCCAAACCGTGCACCATACCGTACCAATCTAGAGGAGACGAAGGAGATTATGCGTCAAGTACAAGAGCTTCTCGACAAAGGTTATATACGCGAATCCCTTAGTCCTTGTGCTGTTCCTATTATTCTAGTGCCGAAAAAGGATGGTACATCACGTATGTGTGTTGATTGTAGAGGCATTAATAATATTACTATTCGTTATCGTCATCCTATTCCTAGGCTAGATGATATGCTTGATGAATTGAGTGGCTCTACAATATTCTCCAAAGTTGATTTGCGTAGTGGATACCATCAAATTCGTATGAAATTGGGAGATGAATGGAAAACAGCATTTAAAACTAAGTTTGGATTATATGAGTGGTTAGTCATGCCTTTTGGGTTAACTAATGCGCCTAGAACTTTCATGAGACTAATGAACGAAGTTTTACGTGCTTTCATTGGACGATTTGTGGTAGTCTATTTTGATGATATACTGATTTATAGCAGATCTTTGGAAGAACATTTGGAACATTTATGATAGAGGCGGGGTGTCCCGATCTTTCGATGAGATGATACTACCGATTTGGTGGAGACGACTTTGACGATCCGACTACAAACGTGCACGACGTTGCGCCTTAGCAATCGCTAAACCAATCTCCTGAGGTTATTGACCACGCCGGAGCACGATCAGCCTGACCACGAAGGTCTATTCCTGCAAGCAATCGAAGAACGAGCAAGAATATGATAAAAGCAATCTGAATATTGCAAATATATATGAAGTATTGATAAAGGTGGGGATCCGTAAGCGGTCTTGGTCTGGTCGTTGGACACAAACGAAGTACACGAAGTTGCAATGGCTAACTTTTAACTAAACAAATCCCCAAAGTCTAAACGATGCCCTAAGGGCTGTATATATGGAGGAAGAGGGGGGAATTTCGTGGCCCTTGGTGGAGGGGTCCGAAATCAACCCTATCTCTTGTTTCCCCACACATACGGACTCTAAAAATAGCCTATACTTATGTATTTCGAAATTACATGGGCCTGGCCCAATAATAAGGTGACGCAGCACCTAAAATAGCCTCGAGACGAAATTTAGGAAGTGGCATCTTGTATATTTCGTCCAAGGCTTCATGCACCCATTATGGTGGCTTCAAAGTCCTGAAATCATCACTTGTAACTCCGTTCTTGTTCCCCTTGCGCATGCCATCATCTCCATGCTTGTTCTTGCTCCAATGTTCATCCTTCTCCAAGCTAGGCCCTTCATTTGTAAGCAAAACAAATGTATCCAATTTAGGCAGCATCATATTCTCATGAACATTAGAATCATTACCAAGAAACGAAAGTACCTGGTAATTTAGTTGGCGTGCACGAGCTCTAGTAATTGGTCCAGTATGTATAGCAGCAGGGGCTGTGGGTGTAACAATTGTATTGATGTCCTCATCATCCTCCCCTTCTTGGAATGAAGTCGTCCTCGACGGAAGTCCATCTTCCTCACCCAAATAAGGCTTCAAATCTGCAATGTTAAAAGTGGGACTAACCCCAAAATCTGCAGGCAGCTCAAGTTTATATGCATTATCATTTATTTTCTCTAACACCTTAAAGGGACCATCAGCACGTGGCATTAGCTTTGATTTGCGCAAATCAGGAAATCTATCCTTACGCAAATGTAACCAAACAAGATCTCCAGGTGCAAACACAACATGTTTTCTACCCTTATCTCCAGCAAGTTTATATTTAGCATTCACACGCTCAATGTTTTCCTTAGTTAACTCATGCATTTTTAAAATCAATTCAGCACGTTGTTTAGCATCAAAATTAACCTTCTCCGAAGATGGAAGAGGCAACAAATCAATAGGTGCACGAGGTAGGAAACCATACACAACTTCAAAAGGGCACATCTTGGTAGTAGAATGCAATGAACGATTATAAGCAAATTCAATATGAGGCAAGCATTCCTCCCACATTTTCTTATTATTCTTCAAAACAGCCCTAAGCATAGTAGACAACGTTCTATTGACTACTTCAGTTTGTCCATCAGTTTGGGGGTGACAAGTAGTACTAAAAAGCAGTTTACTCCCCAACTTAGCCCATAAACATCTCCAAAAGTGGCTAAGAAATTTAGTATCACGATCTGAAACAATAGTATTTGGCACACCATGCAAGCGAATAATTTCACAAAAGAACAAATCAGCAACATTAACAGCATCATCGCTTTTATGACATGGTATAAAGTGTGCCATTTTCGAGAATCTATCCACGACAACAAATATGCTATCCCTCCCCTTCTTTGTTCGAGGTAAACCTAAAACAAAGTCCATAGATATATCCTCCCAAGGAACACTAGGTACAGGCAAAGGCATATATAAACCATGAGGATTGAGTCGTGACTTAGCTTTTTGACATGTAGTGCATCGAGCAATAAAACGCTCAACATCCCGTCTCATCTTTGGCCAAAAGAAATGTGTAGCAAGTACGTCCTCCGTCTTCTTCACGCCAAAGTGTCCCATTAATCCTCCTCCATGCTCCTCCTGCAACAACAAAAGACGAACGGAGCTAGCTGGAATGCATAGCTTGTTAGCACGAAACACAAATCCATCGTTAACGACAAACTTGTTCCACATTCTTCCTTCTTTACAATTCTGCATTACATCTTTAAAATCAGCATCATGCACATATTGATCTTTGATGGTCTCCAAACCAAATATTTTGAAGTCAAGTTGTGAAAGCATAGTATAGCGACGAGACAATGCATCAGCAATAACATTTTCTTTTCCCTTCTTGTGTTTAATGACATAAGGGAAAGTCTCAATGAATTCAACCCATTTAGCATGTCTACGATTCAGTTTAGCTTGACTTTTAATATGTTTCAAAGATTCATGATCAGAATGTATAACAAATTCTTTGGGCCATAAATAATGTTGCCATGTTTCTAAAGTCCGAACAAGAGCATATAATTCTTTATCATAAGTAGAATAATTCAGACTAGGCCCACTCAATTTTTCAGAAAAGTATGCAACAGGTTTGCCATCTTGTAATAACAAACCTCCTAATCCAATTCCACTAGCATCACATTCAAGCTCAAAAGTCTTATTAAAATCAGGAAGTTGGAGTAAAGGAGCATGTGTCAACTTATCTTTCAATACCGTGAAGGCCTCTTCCTGTGCAGTACCCCAAAGAAAAGGCACATCTTTCTTTGTAAGCTCATTGAGAGGTGCAGCAATGGTGCTGAAATCTCTCACAAAATGCCTATAGAATCCAGCGAGGCCAAGAAAACTCCTCACTTGTGTGACCGTTTTGGGCTGCGGCCAACTCTCAATAGCTTCAATCTTGGCTTTATCAACTTCAATTCCCTGTGGAGTAACAACATAGCCAAGAAAAGATACTCGGTCGGTGCAAAAGGTGCACTTCCCTAGGTTACCAAACAAACGTGCATCACGTAGAGCAATAAAAACAACACGTAAATGTTCCAAATGTTCTTCCAAAGATCTGCTATAAATCAATATGTCATCAAAGTAAACTACCACAAATCGTCCAATGAAAGCACGTAAAACTTCGTTCATTAATCTCATGAAAGTACTAGGTGCATTAGTTAACCCAAAAGGCATGACTAACCACTCATATAATCCAAACTTAGTTTTAAATGCTGTTTTCCATTCATCTCCCAATTTCATACGAATTTGATGGTAGCCACTACGCAAATCAACTTTGGAGAATATTGTAGAGCCACTCAATTCATCAAGCATATCATCTAGCCTAGGAATAGGATGACGATAACGAATAGTAATATTATTAATGCCTCTACAATCAACACACATACGTGATGTACCATCCTTTTTCGGCACTAGAATAATAGGAACCGCACAAGGACTAAGGGATTCGCGTATATAACCTTTGTCGAGAAGCTCTTGTACTTGACGCATAATCTCCTTCGTCTCCTCTGGATTGGTACGGTATGGTGCACGGTTTGGCAGTGAAGCACCGGGAATTAAGTCAATCTGATGCTCAATCCCTCGAATAGGTGGTAATCCCGGTGGCACGTCTTGTGGAAAAACGTCAGCGAACTCCTGCAAAATGTTAGTGACAGCAGGAGGCAAAGAGGAAGGCACGTCCTAGAATGAAAATAATGCCTCTTTGCACACAAAAGCATAGCAAACAGATTTGCTGAAATCTAGCTCATCAATATCAGATTTGGTGGCAAATAAACATGCACTTTTCAATTTAATTTCAGAAGCAACACTAGATGGTTTATTATTAGGCTTCATTTGTTGCTCAAATTCTTTTGCCACAATCTAATTTTCACTCTTATTCTTCTCCTGTTTTGCTTTATTAGCTCTATTAATATCATCTTTCAAAATGGAAACAGGAGTCATAGGAAGCAAAGTAATATTTTTATCCTTATGAACAAGAGTGTAGTGATTGTTTCTACCATGGTGTACAGATTTTTTATCAAATTGCCATGGTCTACCAAGTAATTAGGAACATGCTTGCATAGGTACCACATCACAATCAACATAATCAGCATATGTAGAGATACTAAAATGCACACGAACAGTACGTGTTACCTTAACCTTGCCGCTGTTGTTGAACCATTGGATGTAGTAAGGATGTGGATGTGGTCTTGTGGTGAGAGAAAGCTTCTCCACCATCTCCATGCTAGCCAAGTTGTTGCAGCTCCCTCCGTCTATTATGACGCGCACAGAACGTTCCTTCACAACTCCCTTGGTATGGAACAAATTGTGCCTCTGATTTTGCTCAGCTTGTGTGACCTGCACACTCAAAACACGTTGAGCAACTAAACATTCATACCTGTCAGCGTCTTCAGGAGCCATGTATTGCGTCTCATGATCAGAATCATCTCCACCATGTTCTTCACATGTAATAAGAGCCAAAGTCTCCTCATCATAGTCACTAGCGGACTCATATCCACCATCCGCGGTAGCAATCATCACACGCGGAGATTTGCATTCTCTCGCATAATGACCTCCTCCCTTACAACGACGACAAATAATATCACTTGTGTGCTGATGAGGACATCAATACAATTGACCTCCTCCCTTACAACGACGATTTTTTTTTCCGAAACCTACTCCGGCAAGGAAACACGAATCGGAATCTAGATGGATCCCGAAAACAAACCTAATAAGCAAAGAACTCGGATTGGTGGTGGATATATGGTGGTGGTATATGGCAGCGGTGGTGGTAGCGGTGGTAGTATATGGATATGGATCGGTGGTGGTATATGGACACGGATTGGTGGTGGTATATGGATACGGATTCGGTGCGGTGGTGGTAGATGGCAGGGGCGATGATGATGGTGCGGCGGCGGCGTGACAACTTATGACCAGAACTCGAAACTCTAAAAGACTAGACTCTAAGACCAGCAACTAGACACGACGATGCAACCGCAAATTCAACAAAGCAAAACCCTAAAAAGATTATGCAAGGCTCAGATTGGTTCGGATATGATGAACTAACCCTAAATTTTTTTTGTGGCTTTTTCGTGGTCTATAGGTATGAAGAGCAGACTCGATCTAAACTACTAAAAAACTGTAAAATCTCACCGAGCAACCTGGAAATCTGATACCACTTGATAGAGGCAAAGGTGTCCCGTCTTTCGATGAGATGGTGGATTTCGCTTTGGTGGAAGTCGACTTTAACGATCCGACTACGAACGTGCGAGGACGCCGCGCCTTAGCAATCGCTAAACCAACTCCGAGAGGTTATTGACCACACCGGAGCACGATCAACCTGACCACGAGGGTCTGTTTCCTGCGAGCAAACGAAGAACAAGCAAGAAACTAAGATTGCAATCTGGATATTGCGAATATAAGATGAAAGCTTTATTGATCAAGGTGGGGTTCTGTGACGCCTTTGTCTGGTCGTTGAACACAAACGAAGTACGCGAAGTTGCAGCTATGGCGAACTTTTAATCTAAACAAAACCCAAAGTCTAAACGATGCCCTAAGGGCTGTATATATGGAGGAAGAGGGGGGAATTTCGTGGCCCTTGGTGGAGGAGTCCGAAATCAACCCTATCTCTTGTTCCCCCACACATACGGACTCTAAAAATAGCCTATACTTATGTATTTCGAAATTACATGGGCCTGGCCCAATAATAAGGTGACGCAGCACCTAAAATAGCCTCGGGACGAAATTTATGAAGTGGCATCTTGTATATTTCGTCCAAGGCTTCATGCACCCATTATGGTGGCTTCAAAGTCCTGAAATCATCACTTGTAACTCCGTTCTTGTTCCCCTTGCGCATGCCATCATCTCCATGCTTGTTCTTGCTCCAATGTTCATCCTTCTCCAAGCTAGGCCCTTCATTTGTAAGCAAAACAAATGTATCCAATTTAGGCAGCATCATATTCTCATGAACATTAGAATCATTACCAAGAAACGAAAGTACCTGGTAATTTAGTTGGCGTGCACGAGCTCTAATAATTGGTCCAGTATGTATAGCAGCAGGGGCTGTGGGTGTAACAATTGTATTGATGTCCTCATCACTAAACCAACTCCGAGAGGTTATTGACCACGCCGGAGCCCGATCAACCTGACCACGAGGGTCTGTTTCCTGCGAGCAAACGAAGAACAAGCAAGAAACTAAGATTACGATCTGGATATTGCGAATATAAGATGAAAGCTTTATTGATCAAGGTGGGGTTCTGTGACGCCTTTGTCTGGTCGTTGAACACAAACGAAGTACGCGAAGTTGCAGCTATGGCGAACTTTTAATCTAAACAAAACCCAAAGTCTAAACGGTGCACTAAGGGCTGTATATAAGGAGGAAGAGAGGGGGAATTTCGTGGCCCTTGGTGGAGGGGTCCGAAATCAACCCTATCTCTTGTTTCCCCACACATACGGACTCTAAAAATAGCCTATACCTATGTATTTCGAAATTACATGGGCCTGGCCCAATAAAAAGGTGACGCAGCACCTATAATAGCCTCGGGACGAAATTTATCAAGTGGCATCTTGTATATTTCGTCCAAGGCTTCATGCACCCATTATGGTGGCTTCAAAGTCCTGAAATCATCACTTGTAACTCCGTTCTTGTTCCCCTTGCGCATGGCATCATCTCCATGCTTGTTCTTGCTCCAATGTTCATCCTTCTCCAAGCTAGGCCCTTCATTTGTAAGCAAAACAAATGTATCCAATTTAGGCAGCATCATATTCTCATGAACATTAGAATCATTACCAAGAAACGAAAGTACCTGATAATTTAATTGGCGTGCGCGAGCTCTAGTAATTGGTCCCGTATATGTAGCAGTAGGGGCTGTGGGTGTAACAATGGTATTGATGTCCTCATCACCCAACATCATCTTGGTATCTAGAGCAAGGTTGATCACGATTTTGGAGCCCCCTCTTCATTTTTCTAGCTTGATTTTGTTGTTTTTCGTCCTAATTCGAAAATCCCCACAAAATAGCCCCCAAAATTTTTCTTGTGTTTTGTGAGTGTTGATGATGTTTTGTTGGTTTTAATCCGTGAATTTGTTGTGTTGCAAGTGGATCTAGCCTTCCCACACCATCTCCACCTCGAAATCCATCTAAAATCTACGAAATCCTATCAATTTCACGTTGACCCCGACTAATAGAGGCGAGGGTCCCGATCTTTCGATGAGATGATAACTATCGATTTGGTGGAGACGACTTTGACGATCTGACTACAAACATGCACAACGTTGCGCCTTAACAATCGCTAAACCAATCTCCTAAGGTTACTGACGATGCCGGAAGCACGGTCAGCCTGACCACGAAGGTCTATTCCTGCAAGCAATCGAAAAACAAGCAAGAATATGATAAAGCAATCTGAATATTGCAAATATATATGAGGTATTGATAATGGTGGGGATCCGTAAGCGGTCTTGGTCTGGTCGTTGGACACAAACGAAGTACACGAAGTTGCAATGGCTAACTTTTAACTAAACAAATCCCAAAGTCTAAACGACGCCCTAAGGGCTGTATATATGGAGGAAGAGGGGGGAATTTCGTGGCCCTTGAGGGTGGGGTCCGAAACCAACCCTAACTCTTGTTTCCCCACACATACGGACTCTAAAAATAGCCTATACTTAAGTATTTCGAAATTACATGGGCCTGGCCCATTAATAAGGTGACGCAGCACCTAGAATAGCCTATGGACGAATATTATGAAGTGGCCTCTTGTATATTTCGTCCAAGGCTTCATGCACTCCTTATGGCGGCTTCAAAGTCCTGAAATCATCACTTGTAACTCCGTTCTTGATCCCCTTGCGCATGCCATCAACTCCATGCGTGTTCTTGCTCCAATGTTCATCCTTCTCTGCTGAGGACATCAATACAATTGTTACACCCACAGCCCCTGCTGCTATACATACTGGACCAATTACTAGAGCTCGTGCACGCCAACTAAATTACCAGGTACTTTCATTTCTTGGTAATGATTCTAATGTTCATGAGAATATGATGCTGCCTAAATTGGATACATTTGTTTTGCTTACAAATGAAGGGCCTAGCTTGGAGAAGGATGAACATTGGAGCAAGAACAAGCGTGAAGATGATGGCATGCGCAAGGGGAACAAGAACGGAGTTACAAGTGATGATTTCAGGACTTTGAAGCCACCATAATGGGTGCATGAAGCCTTGGACGAAATATACAAGATGCCACTTCATAAATTTCGTCCCGAGGCTATTTTAGGTGCTGCGTCACCTTATTATTGGGCCAGGCCCATGTAATTTCGAAATACATAAGTATAGGCTATTTTTAGAGTCCGTATGTGTGGGGAAACAAGAGATAGGGTTGATTTCGGACCCCTCCACCAAGGGCCACGAAATTCCCCCCTCTTCCTCCATATATACAGCCCTTAGGGCATCGTTTAGACTTTGGGTTTTGTTTAGATTAAAAGTTCGCCATAGCTGCAACTTCGCGTACTTCGTTTGTGTTCAACGACCAGACAAAGGCGTCACAGAACCCCACCTTG
>NW_021209595.1:0-909 GCF_002162155.2 Triticum dicoccoides
GTCTGCTCTCTTGGTGCTGATTTTGCGGTCAAAGATCTTGGGAAGCTTCACTACTTTCTTGGAGTTGAGGTCACTTCTCGTGCTACTGGTCTTGTCCTTACGCAGAAGAAGTACTCCTTGGAGTTGTTACAAAGAGCGGGCATGCTGAAGTGCAAACCGACCACCACACCCATGTCGTCTACCGACAAGATAACAGCTGTTGATGGTGAGCTTTTGTCTCCTGCGGATGCCACAGAGTACAGGAGCATTGTTGGTGGACTTCAGTACTTGACGATCACGAGACCAGATATCTCTTATGCTGTTAACAGGGTTTGTCAGTATCTTCAGGCTCCCAGAGATACTCATTGGGCTGCTGTTAAACGCATTCTTCGTTATGTTCAGTTCACCCTGACATTTGGTATGCATATTCGGCCGACTTCCTCTCGGGTCCTTTCGGCCTTCTCTGATGCGGATTGGGCTGGTAGCCCAGATGACGGGCGATCCACGGGGGGTTATGCAGTATTCTTTGGCCCTAATTTGATCGCCTGGAGTGCTCGGAAACAGGCTACTGTGTCACGTAGCAGTACTGAAGCTGAGTACAAGGCTGTGGCTAATGCTACTGCAGAGATTATTTGGGTGCAGTCTTTGCTTCAGGAGTTGGGTTTGTCTCAACCACAGCCTCCTATTCTTTGGTGTGATAACATCGGTGCTACATACCTTTCTGCAAATCCAGTATTTCATGCCCGAACGAAACACATTGAAGTTGACTATCACTTTGTACGGGAACGTGTATCACAGAAGCAACTCCAGATCAAGTTTATCTCATCTAAGGATCAACTTGCAGACATCTTCACTAAGCCTTTACCTCTGCCACAGTTTGAGGCTTGTAGGCGCAATCTTACCCTTCTCAGTTCTTTAGAAAGTGGCTAA
>NW_021209596.1:0-1352 GCF_002162155.2 Triticum dicoccoides
TGAAACTACAGAACTCTTCTCTCTTGCGATTGATGAGGGCTTCAGGAATGTGATGCTCGCGAAAAGCCTCAGTGAAATCCCTCCAGGTAGGAATCTGGCCAGCTGGAAGCATAGCCTCATAGTTCTGCCACCAAAGACTAGCAGGACCTTCCAGGTGGTATGCAGCATAGGTGACCTTGTCACTTTCAGCTACATTCGCGGAACACAGCTTATGAATGATGCTACGGAGCCAGTCATCTGCATCGAGTGGCTCGATGGAATGATGAAAGGTAGGTGGGTGCAAACAAATGAACTCATGAATGGTAGCAGACCCTTTGAACTGATGCGCGGTGTTCTCCTCGATACGTGCCAACAAACGGTTAGACTCACGCTTGTTCCTCTCCATTTCTAACATGAACTCTGTCAACGAAGGCGGGTCGGGAGGATCCTCATCCCTACCATCTCCATGGTTCTGGCTACGAACAATAGAACTTGATGACATCCTGAGAAATGGAACCAGGGACGGAGTCAGCATCAACTATGGACTGTAGAATGTAGGACAAGGAATTAGTATCTCTCGAACTCCTAGGGAAATTCCAGCAGCATAACGTCAGTAAAATGCTCAGAATGAGACATCCTACTAAAAATGGGGAGGTAACATACTCATCAGCATTACTCAAGGTTCTGAGATCATACTAAATAGACTACACCGGAAATACTCAAAACTGGGGTATAACTCTGATCAACCAATCCTATGGGACTACGGAGTAGTAACACGTGATCCTGATAGACGGAAGAGAAAGCCTAGTTCCTTAACCCCGTAGGAAGGATAGGACGACTCAGATCAGAAGGCCATGAGGTAAAGGAGTAAAAGGAGCCATACGTTCCTTCCCACAATCAATTCCCTTACATAGCTAAAGAATTTCTAGACTCAACTTCGACCAGTTTGGCTTGGTAATCCTACAGGCAGTCAGGCTCTGATACCAAGGCTGTCAGGACCCCGACTCAATGCCACATCGATCTAGCATGTAACACCTCATATCACTTTGCGGCCTCACGCACGGTATCCCCACAGGTGTCGCCTTACCTTTGCCCGGGACCGTTTGCGCCTTTTGGCACACGTATATGACAGTGTCGCTAGCATCCATATGATAAGGAGCCCGGGCTGACATGGCTAGTCGTAAACCCAAAGTGGCACAAACTTACAGAGACAGGCATCCATGACCCAGCATCGAACGTGTCGGTCATCAGCGAGTGAATCCAGGCTGTAGCACTGGGCTAACAGGACTCCGGTGAACCGGGCTGTAGCGGGCTAACAGGACTCCGGTATTCATCGCATGACATTTCCCCGAAGGGACAGACACAGGATCAAA
>NW_021209597.1:0-3392 GCF_002162155.2 Triticum dicoccoides
AAGACACATTTCTCCGATTTGGGTTCGAGCTTATCTGGTTGAAGTTTCTTCACATAAGCATCGCAGCCCCAAACTTTAAGAAACGACAACTTTGGTTTCTTGCCAAACCACAGTTCATAAGGCGTCGTCTCAACGGATTTTGATGGTGCCCTATTTAACGTGAATGCGGTCGTCTCTAAAGCATAACCCCAAAACGATAGCGGTAAATCAGTAAGAGACATCATAGATCGTACCATATCAAGTAAAGTACGATTACGACGTTCGGACACACCATTTCGTTGTGGTGTTCCAGGTGGCGTGAGTTGCGAGACTATCCCGCATTGTTTTAAGTGTAGACCAAACTCGTAACTCAAATATTCTCCTCCACGATCAGATCGTAGAAACTTTATTTTCTTGTTACGATGATTTTCCACTTCACTCTGAAATTCTTTGAACTTTTCAAATGTTTCAGACTTGTGTTTCATTAAGTAGATATACCCATATCTGCTTAAATCATCTGTGAAGGTGAGAAAATAACGATATCCGCCACGAGCCTCAACATTCATTGGACCACATACATCTGTATGTATGATTTCCAACAAATCTGTTGCTCTCTCCATAGTACCGGAGAACGGCGTTTTAGTCATCTTGCCCATAAGGCATGGTTCACAAGTACCAAGTGATTCATAATCAAGTGATTCCAAAAGCCCATCAGTATGGAGTTTCTTCATGCGCTTTATACCGATATGACCTAAACGGCAGTGCCACAAATAAGTTGCACTATCATTATCAACTCTGCATCTTTTGATTTCAACACTATGAATATGTGTATCACTACTATCGAGATTCAATAAAAATAGACCACTCTTCAAGGGTGCATGACCATAAAAGATATTACTCATATAAATAGAACAACCATTATTCTCTGATTTAAATGAATAACCGTCTCACATCAAACAAGATCCAGATATAATGTTCATGCTCAACGCTGGCACCAAATAACAATTATTTAGGTCTAATACTAATCCCGATGGTAGATGTAGAGGTAGCGTGCCGATCGCGATCACATCGACTTTGGAACCATTTCCCACACGCATCGTCACCTCGTCCTTAGCTAATCTTCGCTTAATCCGTAGTCCCTGTTTCGAGTTGCAAATATTAGCAACAGAACCAGTATCAAATACCCAGGTGCTACTGCGAGCATTAGTAAGGTACACATCAATAACATGTATATCACATATACCTTTGTTCACTTTGCCATCCTTCTTATCCGCCAAATACTTGGGGCAGTTCCGCTTCCAGTGTCCAGTCTGCTTGCAGTAGAAGCACTCAGTTTCAGGCTTAGGTCCAGACTTGGGTTTCTTCTCTTGAGCAGCAACTTGCTTGCCGTTCTTTTTGAAGTTCCCCTTCTTCTTCCCTTTGCCCTTCTTCTTGAAACTAGTGGTTTTGTTAACCATCAACACTTGATGCTCCTTCTTGATTTCTACCTCCGCGGCTTTCAGCATCGCGAAGAGCTCGGGAATAGTCTTGTTCATCCCTTGCATATTATAGTTCATCACTAAGCTCTTGTAGCTTGGTGGCAGTGATTGGAGAATTCTGTCAATGACACTATCATCAAGAAGATTAACTCCCAGTTAAATCAAGTGATTATTATACCCAGACATTTTGAGTATGTGTTCACTGACAGAACTATTCTCCTCCATCTTGCAGCTATAGAACTTATTGGAGACTTCATATCTCTCAATCCGGGCATTTGCTTGAAATATTAACTTCAACTCCTGGAACATCTCATATGCTCCATGACGTTCAAAACGTTGTTGAAGGCCCGGTTCTAAGCCGTAAAGTATGGCACACTGAACTATAGAGTAGTCATCAGCTTTGCTCTGCCAGACGTTCTTAACGTTGTCAGTTGCATCAGCAGCAGGCCTGGCACCCAGCGGTGCTTCCAGGACGTAACTTTTCTGTGCAGCAATGAGGATAATCCTCAGGTTACGGACCCAGTCCGTGTAATTGCTACCATCATCTTTCAACTTTGCTTTCTCAAGGAACGCATTAAAATTCAACGGAACAACAAAACGAGCCATCTATCTACAAACAAACATAGACAAGCAAGATACTATCAGGTACTAAGTTCATGATAAATTTAAGTTCAATTAATCATATTACTTAAGAACTCCCACTTAGACAGACATCTCTCTAGTCATCTAAGTGATCACGTGATCCAAATCAACTAAACCATGTCCGATCATCACGTGAGATGGAGTAGTTTCAATGGTGAACATCGCTATGTTGATCATATCTACTATATAATTCACGCTCGACCTTTCGGTCTCCGTGTTCCGAGGCCATATCTGTATATGCTAGGCTCGTCAAGTATAACCTGAGTATTCCGCGTGTGCAACTGTTTTGCACCCGTTGTATTTGAACGTAGAGCCTATCACACCCGATCATCACGTGGTGTCTCAGCACGAAGAACTTTCGCAACGGTGCATACTCAGGGAGAACACTTCTTGATAATTAGTGAGATATCATCTTAAAATGCTACTGTCAATCAAAGCAAGATAAGATGCATAAAGGATAAACATGACATGCAATCAATATAAGTGATATGATATGGTCATCATCATCTTGTGTTTGTGATCTCCATCTTCGAAGCACCGTCATGATCACTATCGTCACCGGCGCGACACCTTGATCTCCATCGTAGCATCGTTGTCATTACGCCATCTATTGCTTCTACGACTATCGCTACCGCTTAGTGATAAAGTAAAGCAATTACAGGGCGTTTGCATTTCATACAATAAAGCGACAACCATATGGCTCCTGCCAGTTGCCGATAACTTCAGTTACAAAACATGATCATCTCATACAATAAAATATAGCATCACGTCTTGACCATATCACATCACAACATGCCCTGCAAAAACAAGTTAGACGTCCTCTACTTTGTTGTTGCAAATTTTACGTGGCTGCTACGGGCTTAGCAAGAACCGTTCTTACCTACGCATCAAAGACCACAACGATAGTTCGTCAAGTTGGTGCTATTTTAACCTTCGCAAGGACCGGGCGTAGCCACACTCGATTCAGCCAAAGTGAGAGAGACAGACACCCGCCAGTCACCTTTAAGCAGGAGTGCTCGTAACAGTGAAACCAGTCTCGCGTAAGCGTACGCGTAATGTCGGTCCGGGCCGCTTCATCTCACAATACCGCCGAACCAAAGTATGACATGCTGGTAAGCAGTATGACTTGTATCGCCGACAACTCACTTGTGTTCTACTCGTGCATATAACATCAACGCATAAAACCTAGGCTCGGATGCCACTGTTGGGGAACGTAGTAATTTCAAAAAAATTCCTACGCACACGCAAGATCATGGTGATGGTATAGCAACGAGAGGGGAGAGTGTTCGTCCA
>NW_021209598.1:0-1752 GCF_002162155.2 Triticum dicoccoides
ATATAATCAGGGTGTAACCGACAATATTCACTCCACCAAACCAAAGCATAACCAGTGAAAGAACCAACCGCAACCTTAACCTTTTTATGTTCATCGAAATTATGGGAAGCAAATATATTTTTTATGTCAAACTCCCATTCAATATATAAAGCAGGTTTAAAATGGCCATTAAATGGTGGTATAGATACATTAACCTGATCATGTGCATTTGGATGTTTGTGCACCTCTCGTGACGGTTGTGGTATTTGCAAAGGTGGTGGCACGTCTCCCGCGATCGACAAAGCCCATGAATTGACTCTGGATCCTGTCATGATTAGTAGAACAAGAAACAAAACCCAAAAATAATGTTCCTATAACTAGTAGGATGTGGTGGTAAAACGCTCACAGTAAAGCAAATATCAATGTCTTACAAGTTCTTACCATGCAGCAGGCGGTGATCGGCAACCAGCGGTGTCAAGTAACTCCGAATATTGAGTAAAGCGATTGCCAGGGGAGCGTATGTATACACGGTGTAGAAATATGTGGAGCTGGGTTGGCTATATATGGTAGCAAAAGATTAGCAATAATCAATTCAAAGATGCAATGTTGAATAAACGCTCAACGACGGTACTGTGCTGGTCCTAGGCTAGACCGGACTAGAGACGCGAGCCTAGAACACTAATAAGGTCACGGCGTAGCACAACTAGCATCAATGAAGGATACTAAGTAGCTCTTGACAGCAAGATATAAGTGAAGATCACAACGGCAGTGAAGATAATGATGAAAAACAACTGCCAAGCAGGATATACAACAACTCTCTGTCTAACTTTCCTCTTGAAAAGTTTGAGACAATTTTCTGATAAATTCTTTCAAAGAATGCTACTAACTCAAGCTTTCCAATGCAAAAAGAATCACTCAATTCCGAGTTGATATGAGGAGTCAAAGAATTCTAAAACTGGCCTGAAAAATTGGAACAAGCTGTGTTCACGAACTTCGGAGGGCGAAAAGACCTATTTAGGAGCCGATATTGAGGTGTCAAATATTGAACTAGCTTCTGCAACTATTTAGATGCGGCTCGTCGCTATCTTCAATTTGAGTACTCACGGAGCCAAAACGGACTTCGTATGAGGAAGATACACCTGTTTTACTGGACACTGCGCAAAACAGATTCCAATCCGAATTCAGGTACGAGATTGATTCTAGATAGATCCAATTTTTTTTCTTCTCTTTTTTTTCTCACGCTTTTTTTTCTTTTTCTTCTCCCTCTTTTTCTTTTTTTTCTTTCATTTTTTTCTTTTTTTTCTTTATCTTCTTTTTCTCCCTCTTTCCAACACAAACTAGATAAGATGCAGATTCGATCAGGCGAAGATGTGAGTGACCTCAACTATGATTATGACAATAAACAGTGCGTAGCACGTGGTGGAAATTTGATAGAGGCGGGGGTGTCCCGATCTTTCGATGAGATGATAACTATCGATTTGGTGAAGATGACTTTGACGATCCGACTACAAACGTGCACGACGTTGCGCCTTAGCAATCGCTAAACCAACTCCGAAAGGTTATTGACCACGCTGGAGCACAATCAACCTGACCACGAAGGTCTATTCCTGCAAGCAATCGAAGAACAAGCAAGAATATGATAAAAGCAATCTGAATATTGCGAGTATATATGAAGTATTGATAAAGGTGGGGATCCGTAAGCGGTCTTGGTCTGGTCGTTGGACACAAACGAAGTACACGAAGTTGCAATGGCTAACTTTTAACTAAACAAAT
>NW_021209599.1:0-1752 GCF_002162155.2 Triticum dicoccoides
ATATAATCAGGGTGTAACCGACAATATTCACTCCACCAAACCAAAGCATAACCAGTGAAAGAACCAACCGCAACCTTAACCTTTTTATGTTCATCGAAATTATGGGAAGCAAATATATTTTTTATGTCAAACTCCCATTCAATATATAAAGCAGGTTTAAAATGGCCATTAAATGGTGGTATAGATACATTAACCTGATCATGTGCATTTGGATGTTTGTGCACCTCTCGTGACGGTTGTGGTATTTGCAAAGGTGGTGGCACGTCTCCCGCGATCGACAAAGCCCATGAATTGACTCTGGATCCTGTCATGATTAGTAGAACAAGAAACAAAACCCAAAAATAATGTTCCTATAACTAGTAGGATGTGGTGGTAAAACGCTCACAGTAAAGCAAATATCAATGTCTTACAAGTTCTTACCATGCAGCAGGCGGTGATCGGCAACCAGCGGTGTCAAGTAACTCCGAATATTGAGTAAAGCGATTGCCAGGGGAGCGTATGTATACACGGTGTAGAAATATGTGGAGCTGGGTTGGCTATATATGGTAGCAAAAGATTAGCAATAATCAATTCAAAGATGCAATGTTGAATAAACGCTCAACGACGGTACTGTGCTGGTCCTAGGCTAGACCGGACTAGAGACGCGAGCCTAGAACACTAATAAGGTCACGGCGTAGCACAACTAGCATCAATGAAGGATACTAAGTAGCTCTTGACAGCAAGATATAAGTGAAGATCACAACGGCAGTGAAGATAATGATGAAAAACAACTGCCAAGCAGGATATACAACAACTCTCTGTCTAACTTTCCTCTTGAAAAGTTTGAGACAATTTTCTGATAAATTCTTTCAAAGAATGCTACTAACTCAAGCTTTCCAATGCAAAAAGAATCACTCAATTCCGAGTTGATATGAGGAGTCAAAGAATTCTAAAACTGGCCTGAAAAATTGGAACAAGCTGTGTTCACGAACTTCGGAGGGCGAAAAGACCTATTTAGGAGCCGATATTGAGGTGTCAAATATTGAACTAGCTTCTGCAACTATTTAGATGCGGCTCGTCGCTATCTTCAATTTGAGTACTCACGGAGCCAAAACGGACTTCGTATGAGGAAGATACACCTGTTTTACTGAACACTGCGCAAAACAGATTCCAATCCGAATTCAGGTACGAGATTGATTCTAGATAGATCCAATTTTTTTTCTTCTCTTTTTTTTCTCACGCTTTTTTTTCTTTTTCTTCTCCCTCTTTTTCTTTTTTTTCTTTCATTTTTTTCTTTTTTTTCTTTATCTTCTTTTTCTCCCTCTTTCCAAGACAAACTAGATAAGATGCAGATTCGATCAGGCGAAGATGTGAGTGACCTCAACTATGATTATGACAATAAACAGTGCGTAGCACGTGGTGGAAATTTGATAGAGGCGGGGGTGTCCCGATCTTTCGATGAGATGATAACTATCGATTTGGTGAAGATGACTTTGACGATCCGACTACAAACGTGCACGACGTTGCGCCTTAGCAATCGCTAAACCAACTCCGAAAGGTTATTGACCACGCTGGAGCACAATCAACCTGACCACGAAGGTCTATTCCTGCAAGCAATCGAAGAACAAGCAAGAATATGATAAAAGCAATCTGAATATTGCGAGTATATATGAAGTATTGATAAAGGTGGGGATCCGTAAGCGGTCTTGGTCTGGTCGTTGGACACAAACGAAGTACACGAAGTTGCAATGGCTAACTTTTAACTAAACAAAT
>NW_021209600.1:0-929 GCF_002162155.2 Triticum dicoccoides
CAAAACAGTGAGTTATAGTCCATCAAACGGGCCAGAATCGGCCAAAACTGCCAGTGTTGATGACCAACATGTAAGCGGACCTTGGGGTTCAACAATTATGGAAATCGCTTCGGGACGCCAAAAAGCTGAGTAATAATCCAAGAAACGGGCTAGAATCGGCCAAAACTTCTAGTGTTGATGACCGACACGTAAATGCACTCCAGGGTTCGTTAATTGTGGAAATCACTCCGGGACCCCAAAATTGTGAGTAATAGTCCACGAAATGGGCCAGAATCGGCCAAAACTGCCAGTGTTGATGACCAACACGTAAACGCACCCTAGGGTTCGTTAATCGTGGAAATCACTCTGGGACCCCAAAATAGTGAGTCCATGAAACGGGCTAGAATCGGCTAAAACTGCTAGTGTGGATGACCGACACGTAAGCTCACCTTGGGGTTTAACAACTATGGAAATCGCTTTGGGACCCCAAAACGGTGAGTAATAATCGAAGAAACGGGTCAGGATCGGCCAAAACTGCCAGTGCTTATAGCCGACACGTAAACGCACCCCAGGTTTCGTTAATCGTGGTAATCATTCCAGGACCCCCAAATAGTGAGTAATAGTCCACGGAACGGGCCAGAATTGGCCAAAACCGACAGTGTTGTTGACCGACATGTGAGCTCATCTTGGGGTTGAACAACTATGGAAATCGCTCCAGGACCCCAAAACAGTGGGTAATAGTCAATGAAGCGGGCCAGAATCGGTCAAAACTGCCAGTGTTGATGACCGACATATAAGCGCACCTTGGTGTTTAACAACTATGGAAATCGTTTCGGGACCCCAAAACAATGAGTAATAATCCAAGAAACGGGTCAGAATCGGCCAAAATTACGAGTGTTGATGACCGACACGTAAACGTACCACAGGGTTCGTTAACCATGGAAACCACT
>NW_021209601.1:0-1223 GCF_002162155.2 Triticum dicoccoides
TCATGCAAGTGCTTGCGGCCCACGGTAATCAAGCCATGGTGAATCTTATGCTGGCCATCGTGCCATGGCAAGTTATAGTGTTCGTTTATTTTCCATGCTTTCCCTGTTTGTTAATTGCAGTATCTTACATGTACTTATGCCCTCTTTTCCAGTGGGTAATCGTTTGATCCAAGGGTAAGATTTGCTCAAGAACCCACTGCAAGATAGCCGCAACAGTGTGCGTCCATTTCTGATTTCAGAAAAATACTCCATGTGCTGGTTTACCTCACCCTTTGAGATTTTAAATTTGATAAGTTGCTCCTCTCGATTGTAGGGCACTGCTGATGTTCTGGTCACCTTCGCCAGTCTCGGCAAGTTCGACAACAATGGGATATCCAAAGTAACGCAAACATAACACACATATACCTTGGTTCCCAGCAGCGCGATGACAATGGTTTGGCTGCAACTGTTGCGGTGGTGACCACCACATCATCTATTCTGGCAAGTCCCTGGTCTCCTTCTCTCTGTGCCCTTAGATGATCTGGCTACCGAGCCATGTCCGATTGTGTTGCTGGCATCGAGCCAATGATCGAAGGCTTGGTTATGTGGTCATGCTGTCAGTGGTGTGGCGATCTTTTGGCCACCACAATCTTTTGATTGTGACGATCTTGTTGTTGAAATTTTTGTCCCAGTGCTTTGCTTGTTAGCCCACTGTGCTACTGTATATGATAATTGTTGGGGTTTGGTACTTATTTAGGATCTTGGCATGCTGCTGTCTACGGTGTAGAACTTGATATGAAAGAAACACATATTTTTACTTGTACTGTCAACACTGCACTAAAAAACTGTAGCTTCTTCATTTTGTTGTTCTGTCAGGTCCTTTTACATAGGTATATGCATATTTTCCCTAAAGAAGCTCGCTATAAATGTCTCATGTATGAATGACTTGTGTTGATGTACATAAAATGCCTTTGGCTCTATCTGATTCTCAGCTTGGGTATTTGGTTAGCTGTAAAAGAAAAGTTGAAGCGTGTTGAATGGCATGTCAAAACTGATTATATGTTTGAAACGGTGATTTTTCCTAGTTACTACAAAAATAAGGGTTAATTATCCTTTTGCCCTCAGTGGTGTCCATGTGCTCAGTTTTGCCCTCAGATGCAAATTGTCCTCAGTTTTGCCCCTAGTCCGTGCACAGCAACTACGACGAGGCCAAACGGCCATATTTGAGTCCATTCCGTCCGCCG
>NW_021209602.1:0-896 GCF_002162155.2 Triticum dicoccoides
AATCACCGAAGCAAGATAGATTTTAAAAAGGGTGGGACACCCAAATTCTCATCCAATGTCTCACGCCCAATCAAGAATTTTCATGCAAGGGACAAGGAATTCACCTATCGCCCCGGCGTTACTTGTTACGCTTGTGGAGAAGAAGGGCATTATGCCAAACAGTGCCCCAAGCCAAGGAACTCAACCCCAAAGCCGAACAACGGCGGCAATAATTCAGCGCCCAAACGAAACAATTTCAATCCCAACAATAACCATAGGAAGGGTCATCTGAACCACGTAACCAAAGAGGAGGCACAAAATGCTCCGGATATCGTACTCGGTACGTTTCCTGTCAACACAATACCTGCAATGGTTTTGTTTGATTCTGGAGCTTCTCACTCTTTCACCTCGAAAATTTTTGCTTTGCAAAATAATTTTTTGATGCTTCCTTTGGAGAAATCCATAATAATCAAGTCCCCCGGGATTCAGCAAGTTTCTCAGAATTACTGTCAGAATGTGGTCATTGAGTTTGAAGGATTGGAGTTTTACGCAAATCTTATTGTATTGGAAAATAAAGGACTAGATGTCATCCTAGGGATGGATTGGCTAACCACCAATAAAGGTTTTATCGACTGTTTCAACAGGACCGTGATTCTCACACACCACCAAGGGAAGACAATAAGAGTATCAGCCAAGGAAGGAAAAAGACCCCGGCAACCGAGATTAAATAAGGTGGACGTTTCTGAGCTAAACAAGGTTCCAGTAGTGTGTGAATTTCCAGATGTATTCCCTGAAGAGCTGCCAGGCATGCCACCAGATCGAGAAATAGAATTCCGCATTGAGCTAGCACCAGGAACCACCCCCATATACAAGAAACCATACAGAATGGCACCATCCGAGTTGATCGAATTGAAGAA
>NW_021209603.1:0-1083 GCF_002162155.2 Triticum dicoccoides
GCTTTGAACAGTGGACCTCTCCACCCGGTTGTGTTAGGTCAGCTCAGAGGGACACCTGGGAGCAACATCCGGGCCAAACCGACAGCTACATCCCCTCCGTGTAGACCCGATGCGTCCGTTTCCCCCCTCCAGGTGCCGGCGGCGGCGCCGTCCGTGAGGGGGGGCACACCCGGACACGCGTGCCGGGCGTTTGCAACCACCACAACACTTCCAAACACATGAGAGGCTGCCTACGCAAGATTTTGCGGCATGCTAGCCCCGGGAGGCCGCCGGCCACAGCCGTAGACGCGCGAAGGGCAATCCGCGTAGAGGGGATTTTTCGGATACTTCTCCATCACCAAAATTTATGAAAAAATATTATCGTTCCTATAGCACATGTGCGCACGTCGTGCAAAAAAACTCATGATTTTATCGTGCTCCGAGTATTGAATAATATTCACGCCGCATCGTTACCGCAGAATGGCTACTACCGTGTCATCGCCGTCCGTTAGGGGGGGCCACGACCGGAGACGCGTGCCGCCTCTTCGGACATGCCACCACACCACCCCAGATGTATGAGGGCCCGGTGCGATGCTCCGGTGGCATTGCTACCCTTCCAGGGCCCCCGTCATGCCTAACCCTGTAGCGTTTGACCAAGGGATCTAGCCCTTTGACTTTGCACGGACGGGATTTGACCAGTGGACCTCTCCACCCGGTTGTGTTAGGTCAGCCCATAGGAACACTTTGGAGCAACATCCGGGCCAGACCCACAGCAAGATACCCTCCGTGTAGACCCGACGCGTCCGTTTCCCCCCTCGAAGTGCCGGCGGTGGCGCCATTCGTGAGGGGGGCCAAACCCCGGAGACGCGTGCCGCCTCTTCGGACATGCCACCACACCACCCCGCATGTATGAGGGCCCGGTGCGACGCTCCGGTGGCATTGCTACCCCCAGGGCCCCTGTCCTCCCTAACCCTAGAGCGGTTGACCACGAGATCTTGCCCTTTGACTTTCCACGAACAAGCTTTGAACAGTGGACCTCTCCACCCGGTTGTGTTAGGTCAGCTCAGAGGGACACCTGGGAGCAACATCCGGGCCAAACCGACA
>NW_021209604.1:0-3143 GCF_002162155.2 Triticum dicoccoides
CCTATTGAGCAATCGTGCTAGCTTCTCTCTAGAGTTGTGCAACAAGAGCATTTTCTATGGATTCCACATTTTGAGCTCATCCTTGGTTGCACGACCCCATTTATCTATCCGTGTGTGTGTTCCCATGTGCCACATATTGCTATTGGTCTACTTGTTACACTTGCGAATTTGTGAATCTCTTTCAACATTATTGACTCTTGCAAACATTTTACATCAAATTTTTGTGCCACTATCCTCACCAAGCTCCACCATAAGCCTTATTTGTGTAGGTGTGACAAAGCGACAAGAATTGGTACCAATTGTGCTATTTCCTTGTCCACATTGGAGTGATCATTGATCCACTTTCAACTTGGGTCAAGGTACATTTGGTATTCGTTCTTCTCTTTCTCCCACTCATATTTGCTCGAGTCTTGTGATGGATAGGCAAGGCATTTCATCTTCGGTCTACAATAACAACGACGAGTTTGATGCCATGCAAAACTCCACCGACGCCAAGATGCAAGCTCAAATGGAGGAGATCAAAGCCCTCATCATGTCCTACAAGCGGTCTTCCTCATCTTCGAGAAGACACTCAAGAGCACATGCCTCCGAGCTACCATATCCGGCAAGGTCACATTGGCATCGACACCATGACCACCATGAACGTGAAGGTCAAGATCTCAACACCAACAACCGCTCAACGACTTCACCATCGCCCTTGGCATCTTCGCCAAGCGACTTCAAGGCATCTTCACATACGGACATACGGCATCTTCGCCCACAAGCACTTCAAGAGAATCTCCCCAAGCTCAAGTCTGTGACTTCCATGAGCTACTATGACCTTGACATCGACCATGAGATTCCTTTCTATGGGACTCTACAACCCGAGGAGTATCTCGAGTGGGAGCGTTTGATGGACGACTACCTCAAGATACATCAAGTTCCTCCCGAATATCAAGTGAAGTGCGCCACAAGGAACTTCCACGACTACGTGTCCACATGGTGGCTTCACGCACCTTCGGAGACCTACGACATGAGTTGGTGCAAGACGAAGAGAGCTTTGCGGCGAGAGTTCGTGCCTCCAACCTACATGGAACAACTTCTACGCCAATTGGAGAACGCCACCCAATGATCCAAGTCCATCGATGAGTACTTCAAGGAGATGAAGAAAGCCTTGCGACGAACCGGCATGGACGACCCCATTTCGATGAAGTTCCACTTCATGATGGGATTGCACAACAACATCTCCAAGACGATCTTCCTCGAGAACTACAAGTCCCTCGACGACAACTACATTGGTGCTCTCAAGGCGGAACAAGAACTCATAAAGGCCAAGGCTTCTCCAACCCAAGAACACTTCTCGAAGACCAAGCTCCAAGAAGGCGAGCATGAGGATAGTTCCACCAACATGTCCAAGCCCGACGAGCTCCAAGGCGGTGCTCCCAAGTTCGACTTCACCGCCATGCCTCTTTGTGGCATTGATGATGCCGAGTCCTCCATGACTCTTTTGCAAGATGGTGCAGCGACTACTACGACTATGGAGCCAATCAAGGAACATGCTTTGGAGGCGAGCGACATGGTGATGAGCAAGGATGATGCTTCCATCTTAGGAGGCGAGAGTGATGATGTGCCATCTTTGGCCTTCATCCATGGAGACAGTGATGAGATAGTTGAGCATGGGATTTTCCCTTCGACCATGGCGACGTATGATGACTTGAGTGACTTTTGCCACCATATTGAGAGTGAGAGTGACTTCACCACTAGCCACATATATGATGTGTTACCCCAATTCCCATGTGAGGAGAGCCACAACCCCCACCACTTGATTGAGATAAGCGACTCCACCATACGTGAGATTGAGTGCACCTATTTTGGGGGAGTGAGTGAACCACCACATAGAGAGAGTGAGATAGTTAATAGGTCATGTGAGGCCGCTTTCAACACTAACGACTTGACCTCTACCTCTATTGTGTCTTCTCATTTGCTGCTAGGTCCCATCTATGATGACGCGCCGATTCTTGACGACTTCATCCTACCCTTGGACAAGATGATGGCCATGGTGGAATATGATGCACCCCCACATGGTTCCATCAAGATGAAGATGACCACCATTTGGTCTTTCCCACCTCACCTACACCACTTGAGTGGAATGACAAAGGTAACATAGGTGAAGGTGATGCTCTAGTCCCACTAGTGGACATTCTTGACATTGATTGCTTGCATGATGTTGATCAACCTATTTCCATGCTTCACGCTAGTGTGATTTCCCCATGCGATGATTTACCCATTTATGATGAGTATGATGATTGCCATGTGGAGTCTATTAGTTGTGATGCCATGTTACATAGGATTTCTTGTGCTAATTCTCTCGGTCACATCATGTTTGCCAATCCGCTTGACTTGTCATATGCTATGCATGAGATCGACCACATGTCATATTTGCAATTTCTTCATAGTGACTATGCATATGCCATTAAGATTAACCCAATTTGCACTTATGGCATAGATGACCAGCCCATGGTTATTGGCATTTGTTTTTCTTGTGATGATATTGATATGCTCCCTTTGCATCATTTATCTCATATGCCATGCCATGAACACCTAGCTTCGGATATGCATTGTTTTGGATGTTGTCCATTTTCTCCATGTGATCTTTCCAATATTGCTCATGAGGAGACCCCCATAGTTTCCTCATACTTGTGTGCACCATATGCTTCCCATGAATAAACATGCTATTGATGTGCCATATACTTGCATTCTCAATTTGTGTCCCCATCGTGTTATACACAATAACTATTATTTCATGATGGATGACATGTTCTTATACCATGCATCAAATTTCTTTGAGCGATTCTTATCTTGTGCTAACTCTCACGTGCACATACACATCATGATAGATGACGTGTACATTTACCACACACACAATCTCTTTCGTTTGTGTCTCTTTTGTGTAGGTACCCACGAATTCTTATCAACCTCGCAATCTCATGAGTTGACAAAATGAGCTCTAGAGAGCAATGATGACTTGGGATTCCATGGATTGTCTTTCCCACTGCTCTCTTCGCGCAAAGACTTTGTGCATTTCTTCTCCTCAGCTCTCACCTGGCTATGGGTTATTGTCCATTACATATTATATGCCCATCTTGCCATGTTCACTTTGCATG
>NW_021209605.1:0-1022 GCF_002162155.2 Triticum dicoccoides
TTTCTAGACTTGATGAGTCTGGAATATTCTGACACCAACCAGATCTGAATCTCAGGCAGATGTGATGGTTGGAACATTTTCCAAGAACTATAATATTGGTCTCGCGATAACCGGTAAAGTGGATGTCGTGGCCAACACACCCCGCCGGAAGACCTGTTATTATAATATCTTGATTGAGGAAGTTGGCCACCTCCCCATAAGGATTTCGTAGGGTTTTACTCCAATAAGCTACTCCTTATGGATTTTTGTGTTCCCGAAGTCCGACCTTTTTACTTGATGTTTTAGATATCAAACCATATCTATGAATGGGTTACACTAGCACGTCAAGGAGAACATTAGAAGCCGAGTGCTAAATGTCTCTCGGTCGATCATGCAGATTTTGGTTCCTTGGCCTCGCTAAGGTGAAATCTGAGAAAGTGTTATCCTCCTTTGCATCTGCATGGTCCATCGCTATTCATCATGGTAGTATGTTGTGTTGTCAGCACCCTTGACACGGATGTTGGTAAAATCTTGATGATTATGGAAATGCTCAAGTTCTTGAGAGCATGCACAAGCGCTAGGTGTAATCATCGACACTAACTGGAGTGCTCTCAGTTTCCTCGGCAATGCTATAACCATTCCAATAGTGGAATAACTCTCTATTGTTGAGCCTCTCCCCAGTTACCAGAATCATTCCCAGCATTTGCATTTTGTTCCCAGCTTGCACCGCCAATGTGCCATTCTACCATGGGTCTCATCCATTTCCGATGATAAACAAAATCATCTATGACGTTGTCTTCAACAAGGTAATCCACATCATCCAAGTCCGAGTATGCCATTCTACCGACCCCCTCCAAACGATCGCTCGAGAATTGCCTTAGGCTGGTATAAAGAGTTTCAATGATCTCTGAATCAAAGGTAATTCTTTTTGCCATTTAAGGGGATGATTCTATGAGTCACCTTCCCTAAGGTGCATCATTATGGTATCATGGCAACTCAACTCCTCGCAACGTTGGCAATCGTTTACCACCTTCTTAGGTGTG
>NW_021209606.1:0-1379 GCF_002162155.2 Triticum dicoccoides
TCATGGATCACAAACACAGAACTCAGTTCCTGAGGACGGCTGCAATGAGACAACCCACCATGTACTCCTACATGGCCTCTCACCGCTACCTTTACCAAATCGTGTTCACACACTTAGCTCACACACAGTAGGACATGTTCACACGCCTCTGATTCATCCCCGATGAATCAGACCTGACTCGACTCTAAGCAGTAGCAGGCATGACAAACAAACATGAATGAGTAGGCACAACAGGGCTCAAACAACTTCTACTCATGCTAGTGGGTTTCATCTATTTACTGTGGCAATGACAGGTCATGCAAAGGATAAAGGGGTTCAGCTACCGCAGCAAGTAACAAATATATCGTTGTTGTCCTAATGCAGTAAAAGAGAGCAGGAGCAAGAGAGTGGGATTTTATCGGAATGAACAAGGGGGTTTTGCTTGCCTGGCACTTCTGAAGATAGCATTGAGTCTTCATCAGTGTCAACGATCACATCATCGGTATCACGTCTATCGAGAGGGGACAAATACCGGCAACACAGAAGGGAACACAATCAATGCAATGCACAATATGATGCATGCTCATGACATGGCAATATGAATGTGTTTTGAGCTAATGCAACTAGCAACAGATTAAATGAAGTTGGTTTGAATATAAAATTCAAATTCAAACTCCATATGTGATTAAATAAATGCCCTTTATATGATTTGTGCTAAACAGCAGCTATAAGTTGTTCTAACATGCATGAAAATGGTACAGATGGATTCCTTGAATTTTTCTGATAATTTTTCATATATAAATTATTTAATTTGGAGTTACGGTTAATTTTCTATGATTTATTGAAGTTTTAGGCATTTTCTGGAATTAATAAATCATTTAAGAATTATTTAAATTCCAGAAAACATTTACTGCGTCAGCAGTGCGTCACCGTGACGTCAGTAAGTCAACAGGGGTCGGTCAGGGTCAAACCTGACATGTGGGGTCCACACGTCAGTGACTAACTAACTAACCTAATTTTAATTAGAGCCTGGGCCCGCATGTCAGTGTCAGCAGGGGGGGTAATTAGTTAAAATAAACTAAACTAATTAACAGGGGGGCTGGCCCCACCTGTCATCGACCCAGGGGGGGTCAAACCCCTGGTCAACAGGGCCTAACCCGCCGGCGGTGAGTCGCCGGCGAGGCCGAGGCGGCGGAGGCCTTCGGGTTTCGTGCTCCGGCGACCAAACGGACGGAGGAGGGGCTCTACGCGTAGCTGGGAGTCGCCCGCATCCATCTGTGCAAACGGCAGGGGCTGAGGTGGCCCGAGCTCACCGGAACGGGGCCCGCGGCGGCGACCGGAGTTCGGGCCAGCACGGGCACGGGGCTACGCTTGGCGAGCGAGCGAGCTGAGAGGCTGGG
>NW_021209607.1:0-590 GCF_002162155.2 Triticum dicoccoides
GGTCGGAGTCGGGGTGTCGGGGTCGGGGTCTCGGGGTCGGGGTCGGGGTCTCGGGGTCGGGGTGTCGTGTCGGGGTGCCGTGTCGGGGTCAGGGTACCGTGTCGGGTCGGGTTTTTATTCCTTTTCTTCTTCTTCCTATTTTTCCTTTTCTTCCTTTTTTCCTTCTTCTTCTTCTTCCTCCTTTCCTTTTTCCTCTTCTTCTTCTCCTCCTCTCCTCTTATTTCTTCTTCTTCTTCCTCCTTTCCTTTTTCCTCTTCTTCTTCTCCTCCTCTCCTCTTTTTTCTTCTTCTTCTTCTTCCTCTTCTTCTTTTTTCTTCTCCTCCTCCTCTTTTTCTTCTTCTCCTGATCTCCTCTTTTTCTCTTTTTCTTCTTTCCTAAAACTAAACTAAACCTAAAACTAAAACTAAAAAAACAGAAAAAGAAAAAAACTAAATCTAAACCTAAAACTAAACTAAAACTAAACCTATAAACCTAAAACTAATCCTAAAACTAAAACTAAATCTAAACTAAACATAAACCTAAAACTAAAAAAACAGAAAAAAGGAAAAAAAGGAAGAAGATCACCTGCAGGGTGGAGGAGGGGGGCGGTG
>NW_021209608.1:0-1806 GCF_002162155.2 Triticum dicoccoides
GGATTAATCCAAATGGCCAAAATAAATATCCATGAGCTCTTAAAAATATTGGTTTGATTTTTATCTCTGTCCAATATTATCAGAGAGCAACATGAGCATTTTCTTGGACCCTTTTGGAGAAATTTTTATTTGGGTCATTTTCAAAAATGATTCTGAGGGTTCCACCAATCCTCATTTCAAATTTAAATGGAATATAAACATGATGCACAAATGACTAGCTAGCCTAGGTCATACCAGACTAGGGATGTGACAACTCGCCCCCACTTGAAAGAATCTCGTCCCGAGATTTAGGGGTCGACGGAAAGAAAGCGGGGTACTCCAGTCGAAGACGATCTTCTCGCTCCCAAGTAGCTTCTCTCTCGGAATGATGAGACCACTGAACTTTGAGAAACTTGATGTTCTGACGTCGGGTAACACGCTCTGCTTGATCAAGAATGCGAACCGGGTACTCTCGGTATGTGAGGTTATCTTGGAGATCAAGCGTTTCGTGGTCCACTCCGCGGATGGGATCCGAGAAGCAACGCCTGAGTTGAGAGACGTGGAAGACATCATGAACTCGAGAAAGATGTGGGCGTAGTTCCAACTGGTAGGAAACCTCTCCTCGTTTAGCGAGAATACGAAAAGGACCAATGTAACGAGGAGCCAACTTGCCCTTGATACCGAAACGATGGGTACCCTTCAAGGGAGTAACCCGAAGGTAGGCCTTTTCGCCAACTTCATAAGTCATATCCTTATGATGACGATCGTACTGGCTTTTCTGACGAGATTGGGCTGTTTTCAAATTCTCATGAATGATGCGAACTTGCTCTTCTGCCTCCTGGATCATGTCCGGTCCAAAGAATTGTCTTTCACCGGTTTCTGACCAGTTCAAAGGTGTTCGACATCTTCGTCCATAGAGAACCTCAAAAGGAGCTTTCTTGAGGCTGGATTCGTAGCTATTGTTATAAGCAAACTCGGCGAAAGGAAGACATTTCTCCCAATCCATACCGAATGAGATAACGCAAGCTCTAAGCATGTCTTCGAGAATTTGATTGACCCGTTCCACCTGACCACTCGACTGAGGGTGGAAAGCGGTACTGAAGGAAAGATGGGTTCCCATGGCAGTTTGGAAACTCTCCCAGAAATGAGAAGTGAAAAGACTGCCACGGTCTGAATTGATCTCTAGTGGAACGCCATGGAGTGATACTATTCGAGAAATGTATAAATCAGCAAGCTGACTAGCAATGATACTCTCTCGAACAGGAAGGAAGTGAGCCACTTTGGAAAGACGATCAACGACTACGAAGATAGCGTTATTCCCTCTCTTGGTCCTGGGAAAGCCGATGATGAAGTCCATACCAACTTTATCCCATTTCCATTCAGGAATAGCTAAAGGCTGAAGGGTGCTAGCAGGTCTTTGATGCTCTGCCTTAACGCGACGACAAACGTCACATTTAGCAATGAATTCAGCGATTTCTCTCTTCATCCTAGTCCACCAGAACCTCTGGCGTAGGTCCTGATACATCTTAGTACTACCGGGATGAATCGTGAGAGGAGATTCATGCGCCTCCTTAAGAATCAGTTGTCGAAGATGTTGATTCTTGGGAACCACCAAGCGATTCTCAAAGAAAACAACACCACGATCATCCATAGAGAAACATCCACCAACTCCCTTCTTAATGTTTCTCTTGATCCGGGAAATTCCTGTGTCTTGCTTTTGAGCTGCGATAATCTGATCCTTAAGATCAGGTTTCGCCACCAGGGTAGAAAGGAATCCGTGAGGAGCAATGTGAAGATTAAGCTTACAGAATTCCTCATGGAGAAGTG
>NW_021209609.1:0-967 GCF_002162155.2 Triticum dicoccoides
TCAAACAACTCCTACTCATGCTAGTGGGTTTCATCTATTTACTGTGGAATGACAGGTCATGCAGAGGATAAAGGGGTTCAGCTACCGCAGCAAGTAACAGATGAATCGGTGTTGTCCTAATGCAGTAAAAGAGAGCAGGAGCGAGAGAGTAGGATTGTATCGGAATGAACAAGGGGGTTTTGCTTGCCTGGCACTTCTGAAGATAACATTGAGTCTTCATCAGTGTCAACGATCACATCATCGGTATCACGTCTATCGAGAGGGGACAAATACCGGCAATACAGAAAGGAACACAATCAATGCAATGCACAATATGATGCATGCTCATGACATGACAATATGAATGTGTTTTGAGCTAATGCAACTAGCAACAGATTAAATGAAGTTGGTTTGAATATAAGATTCAAATTCAAACTCCATATGTGATTATTCAAATGCCATTTAGTTGATTTGTGCTAAGCAGCACCTATAAGTTGTTCTAACATGCATGAAAATGGTATAGATGGATTCCTTGAATTTTTCTGATAATTTTTCATATATAAATTATTTAATTTGGAGTTACGGTTAATTTTCTATGAATTTTAGAAGTTTTAGGCATTTTCTGGAATTTCCTGAATATTTAGAATTAAAATAATTCCAGAAAATGAATTATGGCGTCAGCACCACGTCACTGTGACGTCAGCAGTCAACAGACGCTGCTGGTGGTCAAACCTGACCAGTGGGGTCCACTGGTCAGTGACTGAGGCTGGTTAGTGTCAATGGCAGGTGGGGCCGGGTCAACAGACACGTCAGCAGGTCAATACTGACGTGTGGGGTCGGTCAACGTCCATGTCAGCGTGGTCAAAGCTGACGGGTGGGGCCCATGTGGTTAGTTAAACTAACAGAAAAAATACTAATCCTAATTAGGCGCAGGGGCCCACATGGCAGTGGCTCATAGGGTGATTAGCCCCTAATTAAGTGGCCACAT
>NW_021209610.1:0-1920 GCF_002162155.2 Triticum dicoccoides
TTTAACACATAGAGAGGAAACTTGATATTATTGCAATTACTACAAGCATATGTTCCTCTCATAAAATAATTTTCAGTAGCATCATGAATGAATTCAAAAATATAACCAGCACCTAAAGCATTCTTTTCATGATCTACAAGCATAGAAAATTTACTACTCTCAACATAAGCAAATTTGTTCTCATGAATAGTAGTGGGAGCAAACTCAACAAAATAACTATCATGTGAGGCATAATACAATTGAAATCTAAAATCATGATGACAAGTTTCATGGTTATCATGATTCCTAATAGCATACAAGTCATCACAATAATCATCATAGATAGCAACTTTTTTCTCATAATCAATTGGAACCTCTTCCGAAATAGTGGAATCATCACTAAATAAAGTTGACACTCTTCAAAATCCACTTTCATGTTCATCACAATAAGATTCAACATCCTCCAAAATAGTGGGATCAATACTACCTAAAGTTGACACTCTTCCAAGCCCACTTTCATCAATATAATCATCATAAGTAGGAGGCATGCTATCATCAAAATAAATTTGCTCATCAAAACTTGGGGGACAAAAGATATTATCCTCACCAAACATAGCTTCCCCAAGCTTGTGGCTTTGCATATCATTAGCATCATGGATATTCAAGGAATTCAAACTAACTACATTGCAATCATGCTCATCATTCACATATTTCATGCTAAGCATTTTATGTAATTCTTCTTCTAGCACTTGAGCACAATTTTCCTTTCCATCATTCTCAGGAAAGATATTAAAAAGACGAAGCGTATGAGACAAACTTAACTCCTTTTTGTAGTTTTATTTTATAAACTAAACTATTGGTAAAACAAGAAACAAAAAGATTCGATTGCAAGATCTAAAGATATACCTTCAAGCACTCACCTCCCCGGCAACGGCGCCAGAAAAGAGCTTAGTTGACGGGGTGTGAGTGAGTGCCCTTTACCTAGCCTCCCCGGCAACTGCGCCAGAAAAGAGCTTGATGTCTACTACACAACCTTGTTGTAGACGTTGTTGGGCCTGCAAGTGCACAGGTTTGTAGGACAGTAGAAAATTTCCCTCAAGTGGATGACCTAAGGTTTATCAATTCGTAGGAGGTGTAGGATGAAGATGGTCTCTCTCAAACAACCCTGCAAAAAAATAACCAAAGAGTCTCTTGTGTCCCCAATACACCCAATACAATGGTAAATTGTATAGGTGCACTAGTTCGGCGAAGAGATGGTGATACAAGTGCAATATGGATGGTAGATAAAGGTATTTGTAATCTGAAATAATAAAAACAGCAAGGTAACAAGTGGTAAAAGTGAGCGTAAATGGTATTGCAATGATAGGAAACAAGGCCTAGGGTTCATACTTTCACTAGTGCAAGTTCTCTCAACAATAATAACTTAGATAGATCATATAACAATCCCTCAACATGCAACGAAGAGTCACTCCAAAGCAACTAATAGCGGAGAACGAATGAAGAGATTATGGTAGGGTACGAAACCACCTCAAAGTTATTCTTTCGGATCAATCTATTCAAGAGTTCGTACTAGAATAACACCTTAAGACACAAATCAACCAAAATCCTAATGTCACCTAGATACTCCATTGTCACCTCAAGTATCCGTGGGCATGATTATACGATATGCATTACACAATCTCAGATTCATCTATTCAACCAACACAAAGTACTTCAAAGAGTGTCCCAAAGTTTCTATCGAAGAGTCAAGAACGTGTGCCAACCCCTATGCATAGGTTCATGGGTGGAACCCGCAAGTTGGTCACCAAAACATACATCAAGAGGCACATGATATCCCATTGTCACCACAGATAAGAACGGTAAGACATACATCAAGTGTTCTCATAAAAGACTCAATCCGATAAGATAACTTCAAAGGGGAAAACTCAATTCATCACAAGA
>NW_021209611.1:0-2937 GCF_002162155.2 Triticum dicoccoides
ATGCCATACCAGACACGACCGTCTCGACGGAGGACTAGGAACAAGACCGTGTCTACCCAAGACAGAGGCCTTCCCGGCTTCCCTTCCGGTATGCATGAAAGGCATATGACGGTGATTTCCATATCAACTCATCAGCATAAAAATCATTAACATGCACTCATGAGTAGGATCACATCCTCACATAAAATGACGTATGTTCGCGTCGGGTGGTGTTGTCACCGAGTCAACAACACACACAAAAATTACACCAGGGTTCAAAATGCTTGCCTTCAGGTCATGGGAAAGCAGGGTGCATTCCAAAACATCTTGAAATCTTCAAAAATCCTATTTAAAAGGATATATTTGAATTAATACATAAAATCAAAACAGCACAAAAAGTTGTTTTGAAAACTTTTCAAATAAATCTTAAAATAAACAACACAATATTTGAGAGAGGTAGGAAAAAGAATTAATTTATTTGGAGTTGTATTTAAAAAGTTATAGCCGGTCAAAGTTTGGTCAAAATCTGCTATTTAAAATAAAACAGAAAAGAAAACATTTCGAATATATACGAACACGTCGAAGGCGTATTTCGGAAATACGCTTCCACTTAACCCACGTGGACTGGGGCGGGGTCACTGACAGTGGGTCCAGGGGGCCCACTGGTCAGGTTTGACCAGTCCATCCCTCCTTCTTCTTCCTTCGCCCGAACGGAGGCGAGGCGACGGCGATCAACGCCGGCGAATGGCTGCTCCCCGCGGGCTCCAGAGAGTCGAGATGGATCCGCAAGACCAGGGCGGTCCTCTCGGTGGTTGTTGGGTCGACGGGGGTGGAGGGAGTCGTCGACGCTGAGCTTCGCGGCGGAGGAGGCCTCGGGAGCAGAGTGGTTTTGGGGCTGCGGTGGTTCTCGATCAAAATTGAGCAGGGGAAAGGGTTCACGGGAGGAAGGGAAGGTTACTGGTGGAGAGAGTGGAGAGGGGGAGGCCCTGGTGGTGCTGGAATGGCCGGGGCGGTGGCGGCGGCAGGAGTTGCCGGAGACGAGGAACAAAACCTCCCCGGGTCGATTGCGAGCTAGGGAAGCGCCATGGAGGTGGCCTGAGGTTGCCTGTGTGCGGGAACGGCCTCAAGGCTTCCTTAAATAGGCGAGTCGAGGCGGTTCAGCGGCGGCTGCGGATGAGCTCGTCGGCGACCGACGTTCTGTAGCTGCAGGGCATCGTGGCGAGGCTGGGGATGGCGGCAGGAGCTAGCGGACGAGCGGCTACTGCTCCAAGGGCGAGCTGGTGAGCGGAGGTGGCTTGGGCGGCGCTGGCCAGCGCAGGGGCTGTCGGGCGGCAGTGGCGGCTAGCTGTTGGCCTGCCGGGGACGTGGCGAGAGCTGCAGGGCTCGTGGGGTGCAGAAGGGGACACGGTGTGCTGGCTGCGGTCGGTCACGGACCGGAGTGCTGGGCAGGACGCGGCGACTCGGGCGCACGTGTGTGCCAAACGCACACTCTGGGCATGCCCAGAGCATGCCTGGGACGTGCTCGATGAAATGCCAGGGCAGCCTAGAGGTCGCGGTTCAGGCTGGCAAGATACAGGGCTAGTCTAGGGTTAGCAAGGGAATCAAGGGACATGGTGGATAGGTCAGGGGCTCAAGTTCACAATGTAAACTTGAAAACATGCCAAATCTGGCTATGCACTTAGGGTGTTTGACAAAATGCCAAAGGCACCTAGGCAGTTCTTGGGGTGGCCAAATCTCCCAGAGTGGGGTCTCTTTAGAAGAAAGAGAGGGTGGTGAGGTTAGTTTGCCAAAAGGAGAAACTTGCTAGTGCAAGTTTTGCAAAACTACAATTCTGGACAGGGAGTAAATGGCATCATTACATGGACGAAAAGTGTTCCAAAGAGTGCATGCTCCTGGACTTAGGGGTTTTGCAGGGTTGACTACAAGCAGGTGAAAGCACAAGGTCACTAGAGCAAGAATGAATGGGGTTGCAGTAGAAAACACAAGTCTGGTCTAGAATGAAAAAGAGGTTGATTCACTCAATTTCTCCAAAGAACAACACTAGGTCTTTGCATAAAGTTGGATGGCATGCTACCACTGACATCCCATAATTTTGGTGGAGGCTCTAGGGAAATATTAAAATTAGGCTATAGTGCAAAACTGCCCACTGGACCGGATTCGAAAAACAGGTGTAACACTCAAAATATGCAATGAAATAATTATATTATTGCACAAAAGTGATTTAGAGACATCACATGACATCTCCAAATTTTGGTTGGAATATTAGTTAATTTTATGAAATGGTTGTAGTTCAAAAAGAGCTCCAAAACTTAAGGAAAGCCATTTTAATGAATAAAGCTCAGGGTGAAATAATCTAATAATTAAATCTACTGATTAAGAAAATGTTTTAATGAGAGGGAATAGAAGTCCAATATACTTTTGGAAAGCTCCACTTGGAAAAATAAAACTCCTTAACCTTAAAAGAAGAGTTCTGAAATCAACAGAAAAAATCCAGAATGCCAAATTTTAAAAACTCCTGGCAAAGTTTTAATATTTAAAACTTGGTTAAATTTTTGGGGTGTTACATAATAATAATCATCATAGTCATTACCACCAACACTAGCTATTTTATCATCATAGTAATAGTGTAGCACATCATCATCCTCAAACTCATTTCTAGCTAGCTAATCACTCCTGCTGCTCTCTCTTAGGTAAAATAACATAAAACACGTATAGCTCTCCTCCTTGATCAAACTGGAGCATGAAGATAAACCTGTCTCCTAATCGTGGGTAGCGCATCTGTTTGCTGCCCCCTAGTACTTCTCTGCGATCCTCCATCACATATTTGGTCCAGTCTTGCACTATTAAGCATCCATCGCTAATCTTGAATGCACTAAAGTAATCTGTAGGATATCTTGTCCGTAAGCTGATAATACTCATGGTACCTTTAGTCTCGATCCCATAAGGCACAACATTCAT
>NW_021209612.1:0-1123 GCF_002162155.2 Triticum dicoccoides
TAAAGCAGGTGGGAGTGAAGGATTTTCCGGTTAGAGTAAGACCTCGTATTCCCACATTCAGTGCATGGACAACACATAAAACCATTCTGCTTGTTTGCCTCAGCCGCTTCGAGAAACTCATGCATGCCCTTAATGTACTCGCGGGTGTGTCTGTCACCGTACATCCATTGCCGGTTCATCTGCGTGCATTATATATAATTAAGTGTCCAAATTAATAGAAGTTCATCATCACATTAAAACCAAAGTGCATACATAGTTCTCATCTAACAACATATAGCTCTACAGAGCATCTAATTAATTAAACCATACATTGAAACTATGTAAAACATTTCAATGCGAAAACAAATGCGATCATAATCGCAACCAAGGTAACAATTGATCCAACGGCATAATGATACCAAGCCTCGGTATGAATGGCATATTTTCTAATCTTTCTAATCTTCAAGCGCATTGCATCCATCTTGATCTTGTGATCATCGACGACATCCGCAACATGCAACTCCAATATCATCTTCTCCTCCTCAATTTTTTTTATTTTTTCCTTCAACAAATTGTTTTCTTCTTCAACTAAATTTAACCTCTCGACAATAGGGTCGGTTGGCATTTCTATTTCACATACATCCTACATAAATAAAATCTATGTCACGTTGGTCGGCATAATTTTCATAAACAATAAATGAACCAATAGTTATAAAGATAATATATATACCACATCCGAATCATAGACAGGACGAGGGCCGATGGGGGCGGATACCAAAACCATCACACTATATAAGATGCAATGATAAAAGTAAGAAAATAATACAAGTATCTATGTAAACATGCAAGTAAGAATATTTTTCCTTTCAGAAAGAAGATAAAACAAGAGGCTCACCATGGTGGTGCCGGCGATGAGCTCGGCGCGGGTGATCGACGGCGGTGAAGACGGGGACGAGGCGTGACGGACCGCTAAACCTAGACAAATATTATGGAAAATGGAGCTTGGAGGTCGAGCTTGGAGAGGAGAAAGCTTAAGTAGTGTGGCTCGGGCATTCCATCGAACACCTTGTGTGCATAGGAGGTGAGCTAGAGCACCACCAAGCCCTCTCCCCCTCGGCCAGAGAAAAACAGAGCACTGGGGTGC
>NW_021209613.1:0-2079 GCF_002162155.2 Triticum dicoccoides
CCCCCCCCCCCAAAAGAGAGAGAGGCCAAAGAAGCCTACAAGAAACAAAAACACAAAAAAGGAGAGAAGGGGCGGTGCTACTATCCTTTTTCCACACTTGTGCTTCAAAGTAGCACCATGTTCTTCATATAGAGAGTCTCTTGAGTTATCACTTTCATATACTAGTGGGAATTTTCATTATAGAACTTGGCTTGTATATTCCGATGATGGGCTTCCTCAAATGCCTGAGGTCTTCATGAGCAAGCAAGTTGGATGCACACCCACTTAGTTTCAGTTGGAGCTTTCATACAATTATAACGCTAGTGCATCCGTTGCATGGCAATCCCTACTCACTCACATTTATATCTATTGATGGGCATCTCCATAGCCCGTTGATACGCCTAGTTGATGTGAGACTATCTTCTCCTTTTTGTCTTCTCCACCATCATATTCTATTCCACCTATAGTGCTATGTCCATGGCTCACGCTCATGTATTGCGTGAAAGTTGAAAAGGTTTGAGAACGTCAAAAGTATGAAACAATTGCTTGGCTTGTCATCTGGGTTGTGCATGATGTGAATATTTTGTGTGGTGAAGATGGAGCATAGCCAGACTATATGATTTTGTAGGGATAACTTTCTTTGGCCATGTTATTTTGAAAAGACATGATTACTTTGTTAGTAGGCTTGAAGTATTATTGTTTTTATGTCAAATGATAGACTATTGCTTTCAATCACTCGTGTCTTAATACTCGTGCCATGATTAGACATATGATCAAGATTATGCTAGGTAGCATTCCACATCAAAAATTATCTTTTTTTATCATTTACCTACTCGAGGAGGAGCAGGAATTAAGCTTGGGGATGCTGATATGTCTCCGTCGTATCTATAATTTTTGATTGTTCCATGCCAATATTATTCAACTTTCATATACTTTTTGGCAACTTTTTATATTATTTTTGCGACCAACATATTGATCCAGTGCCCAGTGTCAGTTCCTGTCTGTTGCATGTTTTTGGTTTCGTAGAATATCCATATCAAACGGAGTCCAAACGGGATAAAAACGGACGAAGCTTATTTTTGGAAAATATGGAAAATTCGGAAGGAAAATCAACGCGAACCAGTGCCCGAGGTGGTCACGAGGCAGGGGGCACCCCCCCCCCTTAGGGCGTGCCCCTTTCCTCATGAGCCCACCAGGTGGTTGACGCTCTTCTTTTGCCGCAAGAAAGCTAATATTCGGAAAAAATCACGGCGAAGGTTTCAGGCCAATTAGAGTTACAGATCTCCATATATATATATACGAAACAGTGAAATAGAGCCAGAACAGAACGCAGAAACAGAGAGAGACAGAGAGACAGATCGAATCTCGGAGGGGCTCTCGCCCCTCCCATGCCATGGAGGCCATGGACCAGAGGGGAAACCCTTCTCCCATCTAGGGAGGAGGTCAAGGAAGAAGAAGAAGGAGGGGGCTCTCTCCCCCTCGCTTCCGGTGGCACCGGAGTGCCACCGGGCGCCATCATCATCACCGCGATCTTCACCAACAACTTCACCGCCATCATCACCAACTCTTCCCCCCACTATGCAGCGGTGTAACCTCTCTCTTACCCGCTGTAATCTATACTTAAACATGGTGCTCAACGCTATATATTATTTCCCTATGATGTATGGCTATCCTATGATGTTTGAGTAGATCCGTTTTGTCCTAATGGCTATTTGATGATCAAGATTGGTTTGAGTTGCATGTTTTATTATTCATGTTGTCCTATGGTGCTCTCTGTGTAGCGCAAGCGTGAGGGATTCCCGATGTAGGGTTTGCAATATGTTCATGATTTTCTTATGGTGGGTGGCGTGAGTGACAGAAGCACAGACGCGAGTAAGTAGGTTGTTTGCATATGGGATAAAGGGGACTTGATGCTTTAATGCTATGGTTGGGTTTTTACCTTAATGATCTTTAGTAGTTTCGGATGCTTGCTAGGGTTCCAATCATAAGTGCATATGATGCAAGTAGAGAAAGTATGTTAGCTTATGCCTCTCCCTGAAATAAAATTGCAATAATGATTACTGGTCTAGTTATCGATTGCCTAGGGACAAATAACTTTCT
>NW_021209614.1:0-1243 GCF_002162155.2 Triticum dicoccoides
CCCCCCCCCCTCACGGACGACGATGACACGGTAGTAGACATTCTGCGATAACGATGCGGCATCAATATTAGTAAATACTCGGAGCACGATAAAATCATGAGTTTTTTTGCAAGACGTGGGCACATGTGCCATAGGAACGATTGTATTTTTTTCATAATTTTTGGTGATGGAGAAGTATCCGAAAAATTCCCTCTATGCAGATTGCCCTTCGCGCGTCTACGGCTGTGGCCGGCGGCCTCCGGGGGCTAGCATGCCGCCAAATATTGCGTAGGCGGCCTCTCACAAGTCTGGAAGTGTTGTGGCGGTTGCAAACGCCCGGCACGCGTGTCCGCGGTGTGCCCCCCTCGCGGACTGTGCCATCGCCGGCACCTAGAGGGGGGAAACGGACGCGTCGGGTCTACACGGAGGGGATCTTGCTGTGGGTCTGGCCCGGATGTTGCTCCAAAGTGTTCCTATGGGCTGACTTAACACAACCGGGTGGGGAGGTCCACTGGTCAAAGCCCGTCCGTGCAAAGTCAAAGGGCTAGACCTTTGGCCAAACGCTACAGGGTTAGGCGGGACGGGTGCAATGGGGGTAGCAATGCCACCGGAGCATCGCACCGGGCCCTCATACAGGCGGGGTGGGGTGGTGGCATGTCCGAAGAGGCGGGACGCGTCTCCGGGGCATGCCCCCCCCCCTCACGGATGGCGATGACACGGTAGTAGATGTTCTGCGATAACGATGCGGCGTCAATATTAGTAAATACTCAGAGCACGATAAAATGATGAGTTTTTTTTGCACAACATGGGCACATGTGCTATAGGAACGATGGTATTTTTTCATAATTTTTGGTGATGGAGAAGTATCCGAAAAATTCCCACTACGCGGATTGCCCTTCACGCGTCTACGGCTGTGGCCGGCTTCCTCCGTGGGATAGCATGCCGCCAAACCTTGCGTAGGCTGCCTCTCACAAGTCTGGAAGTGTTATGGCGGTTGCAAACGCCCGGCACGCGTGTCCAGGGTGTGCCTCCCTCACGGACGGTGCCGCCGCCGGCACCTGGAGGAGGGAAACGGACGCGTCGGGTCTACACGGAGGGGATCTTGCTGTGGGTCTGGCCCGGATGTTGCTCCAAAGTGTTCCTATGGGCTGACCTAACACAACCGGGTGGGGAGGTCCACTGGTCAAAGCCCGGCTGTGCAAAGTCAAAGGGCTAGATCCCGTGGTCAAATGCTACAGGGTTAGGCGGGACGGGTGCACTGGGG
>NW_021209615.1:0-9983 GCF_002162155.2 Triticum dicoccoides
GGCAAAAACTATGAATGTTGATGACAGACACGTAAGTGCACCTTGGAGTTCAACAACCATGGAAATCGCTCTGGGACCCCAAAGCGGCGAGTAATAGTGCACGAAACGGACCAGAATCGGCCAAAATTGTGAGTGTTGATGACCGAAACGTAAACGCACCACGGGGTTCGTAAATTGTGGAAATCACTCCAGGACCCCCGAAACTAAGTAATAGTCCAAGAAATGGGCCAAAATTCGGCCCAAACTGCGATTGTTGATGACATACATGTAAGCGCACCTTGGGGTTCAACAACTATGGAAATCTCTTCGGGACCCCAAAACGGTGAGTAATAGTCCACGAAACGAGTCAGAATCGACAAAAACCATGCGTGTTGATGACCGATACGTAAACGCACCCCGGGGTTGGTTAATCAAGGAAAGCACTCCGGGACCCCAAACCTGTGAGTAATAGTCCATGAAACGGGCTAGAATCGGCCAAAACTGCGAGTGCCACAAAACGAGCCCGAATCGGCCGAAACTGCGAGTGTTGATGATCGACACGTAAACGCACCCCGGGGTTTGTTAATTGCGCAAGTCACACCGGGACCCCAAACAGTGAGTAATAGTCCACGAAACGGGCCAGAATCGGCCACAACTGTGAGTGTTCATGACCGGCACGTAAATGCATTTTGGGGTTCAACAACTATGGAGATTGCTTCGGGACCCCTAAATGTTGAGTAATAGTCCTCGAATCGCGTCAGAATTGGCCCAAACTGTGAGTTTTGAGGACAGACACGCAAACGCACCCCGGGAATTTTCAATCATGGAAATCGCTCTGGGACGCCAAAATGGTGAATAATCGTGCACGAAATGGACCAGAGTCGACCAAAATTGTGTGTTGATGACTGACATGTAAACGCACCACGGAGTTCGTCAATCGTGGAAATCACTTCGGGACGCCCAAAACTAATTAATAGTGCAAGAAACGGGCCAAAATCGGCCCAAACTGCGATTGTTGATGATCGACACGAAGCACACCATGGGGTTCAACAACCATGGAAATCGCTTTGGGGCCCCAAAACGGTGAGTAATAGTCGACGAAACGGGCCAGAAGCGGCCCAAAATGCGAGTGTTGCTAACCGACACATAAACGCACCCCAGTGTTCGTCAATCATGGAAATCACACCGGGACGCCAAAACAGAGTAATAGTCCAAGAAACGGGCAAGAATTGGCAAAAACTATGAATGTTGATGACAGACACGTAAGTGCACCTTGGAGTTCAACAACCATGGAAATCGCTCTGGGACCCCAAAGCGGCGAGTAATAGTGCACGAAACGGACCAGAATCGGCCAAAATTGTGAGTGTTGATGACCGAAACGTAAACGCACCACGGGGTTCGTAAATTGTGGAAATCACTCCAGGACCCCCGAAACTAAGTAATAGTCCAAGAAATGGGCCAAAATTCGGCCCAAACTGCGATTGTTGATGACATACATGTAAGCGCACCTTGGGGTTCAACAACTATGGAAATATCTTCGGGACCCCAAAACGGTGAGTAATAGTCCACGAAACGAGTCAGAATCGACAAAAACCATGCGTGTTGATGACCGATACGTAAACGCACCCCGGGGTTTGTTAATCAAGGAAAGCACTCCGGGACCCCAAACCTGTGAGTAATAGTCCATGAAACGGGCTAGAATCGGCCAAAACTGCGAGTGCCACAAAACGAGCCCGAATCGGCCGAAACTGCGAGTGTTGATGATCGACACGTAAACGCACCCCGGGGTTTGTTAATTGCGCAAGTCACACCGGGACCCCAAACAGTGAGTAATAGTCCACGAAACGGGCCAGAATCGGCCACAACTGTGAGTGTTCATGACCGGCACGTAAATGCATTTTGGGGTTCAACAACTATGGAAATTGCTTCGGGACCCCTAAATGTTGAGTAATAGTCCTCGAATCGCGTCAGAATTGGCCCAAACTGTGAGTGTTGAGGACAGACACGCAAACGCACCCCGGGAATTTTCAATCATGGAAATCGCTCTGGGACGCCAAAATGGTGAATAATCGTGCACGAAATGGACCATAGTCGACCAAAATTGTGTGTTGATGCATGACTGACATGTAAACGCACCACGCAGTTCGTCAATCGTGGAAATCACTGCGGGACGCCCAAAACTAACTAATAGTGCAAGAAACGGGCCAAAATCGGCCCAAACTGCGATTGTTGATGATCGACACGTAAGCGCACCATGGGGTTCAACAACCATGGAAATCGCTTTGGGGCCCCAAAACGGTGAGTAATAGTCGACGAAACGGGCCAGAAGCGGCCCAAAATGCGAGTGTTGCTAACCGACACATAAACGCACCCCGGTGTTCGTCAATCATGGAAATCACACCGGGACGCCAAAACAGAGTAATAGTCCAAGAAACGGGCCAGAATTGGCAAAAACTATGAATGTTGATGACAGACACGTAAGTGCACCTTGGAGTTCAACAACCATGGAAATCGCTCTGGGACCCCAAAGCGGCGAGTAATAGTGCACGAAACGGACCAGAATCAGCCAAAATTGTGAGTATTGATGACCGAAACGTAAACGCACCACGGGGTTCGTAAATTGTGGAAATCACACCAGGACCCCCGAAACTAAGTAATAGTCCAAGAAATGGGCCAAAATTCGGCCCAAACTGCGATTGTTGATGACATACATGTAAGCGCACCTTGGGGTTCAACAACTATGGAAATCTCTTCGGGACCCCAAAACGGTGAGTAATAGTCCACGAAACGAGTCAGAATCGACAAAAACCATGCGTGTTGATGACCGACACGTAAACGCACCCCGGGGTTTGTTAATCAAGGAAAGCACTCCGGGACCCCAAACCTGTGAGTAATAGTCCATGAAACGGGCCAGAATCGGCCAAAACTGCGAGTGCCACAAAACGAGCCCGAATCGGCCGAAACTGCGAGTGTTGATGATCGACACGTAAACGCACCCCGGGGTTTGTTAATTGCGCAAGTCACACCGGGACCCCAAACAGAGAGTAATAGTCCACGAAACGGGCCAGAATCGGCCACAACTGTGAGTGTTCATGACCGGCACGTAAACGCATTTTGGGGTTCAACAACTATGGAAATTGCTTCGGGACCCCTAAATGTTGAGTAATAGTCCTCGAATCGCGTCAGAATTGGCCCAAACTGTGAGTGTTGAGGACAGACACGCAAACGCACCCCGGGAATTTTCAATCATGGAAATCGCTCTGGGACGCCAAAATGGTGAATAATCGTGCACGAAATGGACCAGAGTCGACCAAAATTGTGTGTTGATGACTGACATGTAAACGCACCACGGAGTTCGTCAATCGTGGAAATCACTGCGGGACGCCCAAAACTAATTAATAGTGCAAGAAACGGGCCAAAATCGGCCCAAACTGCGATTGTTGATGATCGACACGAAGCACACCATGGGGTTCAACAACCATGGAAATCTCTTTGGGGCCCCAAAACGGTGAGTAATAGTCGACGAAACGGGCCAGAAGCGGCCCAAAATGCGAGTGTTGCTAACCGACACATAAACGCACCCCAGTGTTCGTCAATCATGGAAATCACACCGGGACGCCAAAACAGAGTAATAGTCCAAGAAACGGGCCAGAATTGGCAAAAACTATGAATGTTGATGACAGACACGTAAGTGCACCTAGGAGTTCAACAACCATGGAAATCGCTTTGGGACCCCAAAGCGGCGAGTAATAGTGCACGAAACGGACCAGAATCGGCCAAAATTGTGAGTGTTGATGACCGAAACGTAAACGCACCACGGGGTTCGTAAATTGTGGAAATCACTCCAGGACCCCCGAAACTAAGTAATAGTCCAAGAAATGGGCCAAAATTCGGCCCAAACTGCGATTGTTGATGACATACATGTAAGCGCACCTTGGGGTTCAACAACTATGGAAATCTCTTCGGGACACCAAAACGGTGAGTAATAGTCCACGAAACGAGTCAGAATCGACAAAAACCATGCGTGTTGATGACCGATACGTAAACGCACCCCGGGGTTTGTTAATCAAGGAAAGCACTCCGGGACCCCAAACCTGTGAGTAATAGTCCATGAAACGGGCTAGAATCGGCCAAAACTGCGAGTGCCAGAAAACGAGCCCGAATCGGCCGAAACTGAGAGTGTTGATGATCGACACGTAAACGCACCCCGGGGTTTGTTAATTGCGCAAGTCACACCGGGACCCCAAACAGTGAGTAATAGTCCACGAAACGGGCCAGAATCGGCCACAACTATGAGTGTTCATGACCGGCACGTAAATGCATTTTGGGGGTCAACAACTATGGAAATTGCTTCGGGACCCCTAAATGTTGAGTAATAGTCCTCGAATCGCGTCAGAATTGGCCCAAACTGTGAGTGTTGAGGACAGACACGCAAACGCACCCCGGGAATTTTCAATCATGGAAATCGCTCTGGGACGCCAAAATGGTGAATAATCGTGCACGAAATGGACCAGAGTCGACCAAAATTGTGTGTTGATGCATGACTGACATGTAAACGCACCACGGAGTTCGTCAATCGTGGAAATCACTGCGGGACGCCCAGAACTAACTAATAGTGCAAGAAACGGGCCAAAATCGGCCCAAACTGCGATTGTTGATGATCGACACGTAAGCGCACCATGGGGTTCAACAACCATGGAAATCGCTTTGGGGCCCCAAAACGGTGAGTAATAGTCGACGAAACGGGCCAGAAGCGGCCCAAAATGCGAGTGTTGCTAACCGACACATAAACGCACCCCAGTGTTCGTCAATCATGGAAATCACACCGGGACGCCAAAACAGAGTAATAGTCCAAGAAACGGGCCAGAATTGGCAAAAACTATGGATGTTGATGACAGACACGTAAGTGCACCTAGGAGTTCAACAACCATGGAAATCGCTCTGGGACCCCAAAGCGGCGAGTAATAGTGCACGAAACGGACCAGAATCGGCCAAAATTGTGAGTGTTGATGACCGAAACGTAAACGCACCACGGGGTTCGTAAATTGTGGAAATCACTCCAGGACCCCCGAAACTAAGTAATAGTCCAAGAAATGGGCCAAAATTCGGCCCAAACTGCGATTGTTGATGACATACATGTAAGCGCACCTTGGGGTTCAACAACTATGGAAATCTCTTCGGGACCCCAAAACGGTGAGTAATAGTCCACGAAACGAGTCAGAATCGACAAAAACCATGCGTGTTGATGACCGATACGTAAACGCACCCCGGGGTTTGTTAATCAAGGAAAGCACTCCGGGACCCCAAACCTGTGAGTAATAGTCCATGAAACGGGCTAGAATCGGCCAAAACTGCGAGTGCCACAAAACGAGCCCGAATCGGCCGAAACTGAGAGTGTTGATGATCGACACGTAAACGCACCCCGGGGTTTGTTAATTGCGCAAGTCACACCGGGACCCCAAACAGTGAGTAATAGTCCACGAAACGGGCCAGAATCGGCCACAACTATGAGTGTTCATGACCGGCACGTAAATGCATTTTGGGGGTCAACAACTATGGAAATTGCTTCGGGACCCCTAAATGTTGAGTAATAGTCCTCGAATCGCGTCAGAATTGGCCCAAACTGTGAGTGTTGAGGACAGACACGCAAACGCACCCCGGGAATTTTCAATCATGGAAATCGCTCTGGGACGCCAAAATGGTGAATAATCGTGCACGAAATGGACCAGAGTCGACCAAAATTGTGTGTTGATGCATGACTGACATGTAAACGCACCACGGAGTTCGTCAATCGTGGAAATCACTGCGGGACGCCCAAAACTAACTAATAGTGCAAGAAACGGGCCAAAATCGGCCCAAACTGCGATTGTTGATGATCGACACGTAAGCGCACCATGGGGTTCAACAACCATGGAAATCGCTTTGGGGCCCCAAAACGGTGAGTAATAGTCGACGAAACGGGCCAGAAGCGGCCCAAAATGTGAGTGTTGCTAACCGACACATAAACGCACCCCGGTGTTCGTCAATCATGGAAATCACACCGGGACGCCAAAACAGAGTAATAGTCCAAGAAACGGGCCAGAATTGGCAAAAACTATGAATGTTGATGACAGACACGTAAGTGCACCTTGGAGTTCAACAACCATGGAAATCGCTCTGGGACCCCAAAGCGGCGAGTAATAGTGCACGAAACGGACCAGAATCGGCCAAAATTGTGAGTGTTGATGACCGAAACGTAAACGCACCACGGGGTTCGTAAATTGTGGAAATCACACCAGGACCACCGAAACTAAGTAATAGTCCAAGAAATGGGCCAAAATTCGGCCCAAACTGCGATTGTTGATGACATACATGTAAGCGCACCTTGGGGTTCAACAACTATGGAAATCTCTTCGGGACCCCAAAACGGTGAGTAATAGTCCACGAAACGAGTCAGAATCGACAAAAACCATGCGTGTTGATGACCGATACGTAAACGCACCCCGGGGTTTGTTAATCAAGGAAAGCACTCCGGGACTCCAAACCTGTGAGTAATAGTCCATGAAACGGGCCAGAATCGGCCAAAACTGCGAGTGCCACAAAACGAGCCCGAATCGGCCGAAACTGCGAGTGTTGATGATCGACACGTAAACGCACCCCGGGGTTTGTTAATTGCGCAAGTCACACCGGGACCCCAAACAGTGAGTAATAGTCCACGAAACGGGCCAGAATCGGCCACAACTGTGAGTGTTCATGACCGGCACGTAAACGCATTTTGGGGTTCAACAACTATGGAAATTGCTTCGGGACCCCTAAATGTTGAGTAATAGTCCTCGAATCGCGTCAGAATTGGCCCAAACTGTGAGTGTTGAGGACAGACACGCAAACGCACCCCGGGAATTTAAAATCATGGAAATCGCTCTGGGACGCCAAAATGGTGAATAATCGTGCACGAAATGGACCAGAGTCGACCAAAATTGTGTGTTGATGCATGATTGACATGTAAACGCACCACGGAGTTCGTCAATCGTGGAAATCACTGCGGGACGCCCAAAACTAACTAATAGTGCAAGAAACGGGCCAAAATCGGCCCAAACTGCGATTGTTGATGATCGACACGTAAGCGCACCATGGGGTTCAACAACCATGGAAATCGCTTTGGGGCCCCAAAACGGTGAGTAATAGTCGACGAAACGGGCCAGAAGCGGCCCAAAATGCGAGTGTTGCTAACCGACACATAAACGCACCCCGGTGTTCGTCAATCATGGAAATCACACCGGGACGCCAAAACAGAGTAATAGTCCAAGAAACGGGCCAGAATTGGCAAAAACTATGAATGTTGATGACAGACACGTAAGTGCACCTTGGAGTTCAACAACCATGGAAATCGCTCTGGGACCCCAAAGCGGCGAGTAATAGTGCACGAAACGGACCAGAATCAGCCAAAATTGTGAGTATTGATGACCGAAACGTAAACGCACCACGGGGTTCGTAAATTGTGGAAATCACACCAGGACCCCCGAAACTAAGTAATAGTCCAAGAAATGGGCCAAAATTCGGCCCAAACTGCGATTGTTGATGACATACATGTAAGCGCACCTTGGGGTTCAACAACTATGGAAATCTCTTCGGGACCCCAAAACGGTGAGTAATAGTCCACGAAACGAGTCAGAATCGACAAAAACCATGCGTGTTGATGACCGACACGTAAACGCACCCCGGGGTTTGTTAATCAAGGAAAGCACTCCGGGACCCCAAACCTGTGAGTAATAGTCCATGAAACGGGCCAGAATCGGCCAAAACTGCGAGTGCCACAAAACGAGCCCGAATCGGCCGAAACTGCGAGTGTTGATGATCGACACGTAAACGCACCCCGGGGTTTGTTAATTGCGCAAGTCACACCGGGACCCCAAACAGTGAGTAATAGTCCACGAAACGGGCCAGAATCGGCCACAACTCTGAGTGTTCATGACCGGCACGTAAATGCATTTTGGGGTTCGACAACTATGGAAATTGCTTCGGGACCCCTAAATGTTGAGTAATAGTCCTCGAATCGCGTCAGAATTGGCCCAAACTGTGAGTGTTGAGGACAGACACGCAAACGCACCCCGGGAATTTTCAATCATGGAAATCGCTCTGGGACGCCAAAATGGTGAATAATCGTGCACGAAATGGACCAGAGTCGACCAAAATTGTGTGTTGATGACTGACATGTAAACGCACCACGGATTTCGTCAATCGTGGAAATCACTGCGGGACGCCCAAAACTAATTAATAGTGCAAGAAACGGGCCAAAATCGGCCCAAACTGCGATTGTTGATGATCGACACGAAGCGCACCATGGGGTTCAACAACCATGGAAATCGCTTTGGGGCCCCAAAACGGTGAGTAATAGTCGACGAAACGGGCCAGAAGCGGCCCAAAATGCGAGTGTTGCTAACCGACACATAAACGCACCCCGGTGTTCGTCAATCATGGAAATCACACCGGGACGCCAAAACAGAGTAATAGTCCAAGAAACGGGCCAGAATTGGCAAAAACTATGAATGTTGATGACAGACACGTAAGTGCACCTTGGAGTTCAACAACCATGGAAATCGCTCTGGGACCCCAAAGCGGCGAGTAATAGTGCACGAAACGGACCAGAATCAGCCAAAATTGTGAGTGTTGATGACCGAAACGTAAACGCACCATGGGGTTCGTAAATTGTGGAAATCACACCAGGACCCCCGAAACTAAGTAATAGTCCAAGAAATGGGCCAAAATTCGGCCCAAACTGCGATTGTTGATGACATACATGTAAGCGCACCTTGGGATTCAACAACTATGGAAATCTCTTCGGGACCCCAAAACGGTGAGTAATAGTCCACGAAACGAGTCAGAATCGACAAAAACCATGCGTGTTGATGACCGATACGTAAACGCACCCCGGGGTTTGTTAATCAAGGAAAGCACTCCGGGACCCCAAACCTGTGAGTAATAGTCCATGAAACGGGCCAGAATCGGCCAAAACTGCGAGTGCCACAAAACGAGCCCGAATCGGCCGAAACTGCGAGTGTTGATGATCGACACGTAAACGCACCCCGGGGTTTGTTAATTGCGCAAGTCACACCGGGACCCCAAACAGTGAGTAATAGTCCACGAAACGGGCCAGAATCGGCCACAACTGTGAGTGTTCATGACCGGCACGTAAACGCATTTTGGGGTTCAACAACTATGGAAATCGCTTCGGGACCCCTAAATGTTGTGTAATAGTCCTCGAATCGCGTCAGAATTGGCCCAAACTGTGAGTGTTGAGGACAGACACGCAAACGCACCCCGGGAATTTTCAATCATGGAAATCGCTCTGGGACGCCAAAATGGTGAATAATCGTGCACGAAATGGACCAGAGTCAATCGTGGAAATCACTGCGGGACACCCAAAACTAATTAATAGTGCAAGAAATGGGCCAAAATCGGCCCAAACTGCGATTGTTGATGATCGACACGAAGCACACCATGGGGTTCAACAACCATGGAAATCGCTTTGGGGCCCCAAAACGGTGAGTAATAGTCGACGAAACGGGCCAGAAGCGGCCCAAAATGCGAGTGTTGCTAACCGACACATAAACGCACCCTAGTGTTCGTCAATCATGGAAATCACACCGGGACGCCAAAACAGAGTAATAGTCCAAGAAACGGGCCAGAATTGGCAAAAACTATGAATGTTGATGACAGACACGTAAGTGCACCTAGGAGTTCAACAACCATGGAAATCGCTTTGGGACCCCAAAGCGGCGAGTAATAGTGCACGAAACGGACCAGAATCGGCCAAAATTGTGAGTGTTGATGACCGAAACGTAAACGCACCACGGGGTTCGTAAATTGTGGAAATCACTCCAGGACCCCCGAAACTAAGTAATAGTCCAAGAAATGGGCCAAAATTCGGCCCAAACTGCGATTGTTGATGACATACATGTAAGCGCACCTTGGGGTTCAACAACTATGGAAATCTCTTCGGGACCCCAAAACGGTGAGTAATAGTC
>NW_021209616.1:0-1178 GCF_002162155.2 Triticum dicoccoides
AAGGAGAGACGGGTTCCCATAGCATTTTGGAAACTTTCCCAAAATCGAGAGGTGAAGAGACTTCCTCGATCCGAGTTAATTTCCAAAGGAACACCATGGAGAGACACTATTCGGGAGATGTATAAGTCTGCCAGCTGACTAGCGGTTATACTCTCACGAACAGGTAAGAAATGGGCTACTTTGGAAAGACGATCGACAACGACAAAGATAGCATTATTCCCTCTCTTGGTCCTGGGAAAACCGGTAATGAAATCCATGCCAATTTTATCCCATTTCCATTCAGGAATAGCTAAGGGTTGAAGGGTGCCAGCAGGCCGTTGGTGCTCTGCTTTTACACGACGACAAACGTCGCAATTAGCAATATACTGAGCAATTTCTCTCTTCATCCTAGTCCACCAGAACCTCTGGCGTAGGTCCTGATACATCTTAGTACTACCGGGATGAATAGTGAGAGGAGATTCATGAGCCTCCTTAAGGATCAACTACCGTAGATGCTGGTTCTTGGGAACCACTAGACGGTTCTCAAAGTACACAACACCATGATCATTTGTGGAGAAACAACTAGCACCTCCGCTAGCAATGTTCTCCTTGATCTTAGCTATTCCCTTATCTCGCTTCTGGGCAGCAATGATTTGATCCGTAAGAGTAGGTTTCGCCACCAAGGTGGAAAGAAATCCTTGAGGAACAATGTGAAGGTTAAGCTTCCGAAATTCCTCATGGAGAAGCGGTTGACTTTGTTGTAACATCAGATTGTTACAATAAGATTTACGACTTAGCGCATAAGCCATGACGTTGGCTTTCCCTGGGGTGTAGGTTATTCCTAAGTCGAAATCTGTGATCAACTCGACCCAACGTCTTTGCCTGAGATTCAAATCCGGTTGGGTGAAGATGTACTTCAGACTTTGGTGATCAGTGAATATTTCGCAACGATTACCGAGGAGGTAATGTCGCCAGGTCTTAAGTGCATAGACTACGGCTGCAAGCTCTAGATCATGAGTAGGATAATTCTCCTCATGTGGGTGCAATTGCCGTGAAGCGTAGGCAATTACGTGTCGATCTTGCATGAGAATGCAACCTAGTCCTTGTCGCGAGGCGTCGCAGTAGATAACAAAGTCCTTAGAGAAGTCTGGCGGTACCAGTACGGGAGCAGAAGTCAGGCGTCTTTTCAGTTCCTGAAA
>NW_021209617.1:0-2862 GCF_002162155.2 Triticum dicoccoides
AGCAACCTGGAAATCTGATACCACTTGATAGAGGCGGGGTGTCCCGTCTTTCGATGAGATGATGGATATCGCTTTGGTGGAAGTCGACTTTGATGATCCGACTACGAACGTGCGAGGACGTCGCGCCTTAGCAATCGCTAAACCAACTCCGAGAGGTTATCGACCACGCCGGAGCATGATCAACCTGACCACGAGGGTCTGTTTCCTGCGAGCAAACGAAGAACAAGCAAGAAACTGAGATTGCAATCTGGATATTGCGAATATAAGATGAAAGCTTTATTGATCAAGGTGGGGTTCTGTGACGCCTTTGTCTGGTCGTTGAACACAAACGAAGTACGCGAAGTTGCAGCTATGGTGAACTTTTAATCTAAACAAAACCCAAAGTCTAAACGATGCCCTAAGGGCTGTATATATGGAGGAAGAGGGGGGAATTTCGTGGCCCTTGGTGGAGGGGTCCGAAATCAACCCTATCTCTTGTTTCCCCACACATACAGACTCTAAAAATAGCCTATACTTATGTATTTCGAAATTGCATGGGCCTGGCCCAATAATAAGGTGACGCAGCACCTATAATAACCTCGGGACGAAATTTATGAAGTGGCATCTTGTATATTTCGTCCAAGGCTTCATGCTCCCATTATGGTGGCTTCAAAGTCCTGAAATCATCACTTGTAACTCCGTTCTTGTTCCCCTTGCGCATGCCATCATCTCCATGCTTGTTCTTGCTCCAATGTTCATCCTTCTCCAAGCTAGGCCCTTTATTTGTAAGCAAAACAAATGTATCCAATTTAGGCAGCATCATATTCTCATGAACATTAGAATCATAACCAAGAAACGAAAGTACCTGGTAATTTAGTTGGTGTGCGCGAGCTCTAGTAATTGGTCCAGTATGTATAGCAGCAGGGCCTGTGGGTGTAACAATTGTATTGATGTCCTCATCACAGGCATTGGCGCGGACTACTTTTTTGCAGGTCGACCTTCATCATGGACACCACGTGCATCATCTACTTCCACACGTTCTGCTACACCGGCGGCTCCGTCGGCTGCCACCTCCAACCGTGATACAATAAAGCAGGCACAATCACCACTATCTGCCAAGAGCACACCTTCTGGGCCTGCAAAGAGCTCTTCTTCATCCATGGCATCAACAGGGCAAACACATGATATTATTTGTCGACGTTGCAAGGGTGGAGGTCATTATGCGAAAGAATGCCCATCTAAGCGTGTGATGATTGTTACTGAGGATGGTGGGTATGAGTCTGCTAGTGACTATGATGAGGAGACTTTGGCTCTTATTACACGTGACGAACACGGTGGAGACGATTCTGATCATGAGACGCAATACATGGCTCCTGAAGATGCTGACAGGTATGAATGTTTAGTTGCTCAGCGTGTTTTGAGTGTGCAGGTTACACAAGCTGAGCAAAATCAGAGGCATAATTTGTTCCATACAAAGGAAGTTGTGAAGGAACGTTCTGTTCACGTGATCATAGATGGAGGGAGCTGCAATAACTTGGCTAGCATGGAGATGGTGGAGAAGCTATCTCTCACCACAAGACCACATCCACATCCTTACTACATCCAATGGTTCAACAACAGCGGCAAGGTTAAGGTAACACGTACTGTTCGTGTGCATTTTAGTATCTCTACATATGCTGATTATGTTGATTGTGATGTGGTACCTATGCAAGCATGTTCCTTATTACTTGGTAGACCATGGCAATTTGATAAAAATTCTGTACACCATGGTAGAAACAATCAGTATACTCTTGTTCATAACGATAAAAATATTACTTTGCTTCCTATGACTCCTGATTCCATTTTGATATTGATAGAGCTAATAAAGCAAAACAGGAGACAAATAAGAGTGAAAATCAGATTGTGGCAAAAGAATTTGAGCACCAAATGAAGCCTAATAATAAACCATCTACTGTTGTTTCTGAAATTAAATTGAAAAGTGCATGTTTACTTGCCACCAAATCTGATATTGATGAGCTAGATTTCAGCAAATCTGTTTGCTATGCCTTTGTGTGCAAAGAGGCATTATTTTCATTCGAGGACGTGCCTTCCTCTTTGGCCCCTGCTGTCACTAACATTTTGCAGGAGTTCGCTGACGTCTTTCCACAAGACGTGCCACCGGGATTACCACCTATTTGAGGGACTGAGCATCAAATTGACTTAATTCTCGGTGCTTCGCTACCCAACCGTGCACCATACCGTACCAATCCAGAGGAGACGAAGGAGATTATGTGTCAAGTACAAGAACTGCTCGACAAAGGTTATATACGCGAATCCCTTAGTCCTTGTGCTGTTCCTATCATTTTAGTGCCGAAAAAGGATGGTACGACGCGTATGTGCGTTGATTGTAGAGGCATAAATAATATTACTATTCGTTATCATCATCCTATTCCTAGGCTAGATGATATGCTTGATGAATTGAGTGGCTCTACAATATTCTCCAAAGTTGATTTGCGTAGTGGATACCATCAAATTCGTATGAAATTGGGAGATGAATGGAAAACAGCATTTAAAACTAAGTTTGGATTATATGAGTGGTTAGTCAGGCCTTTTGGGTTAACTAATGCACCTAGTACTTTCATGAGGTTAATGAACGAAGTTTTACGTGCTTTCATTGGACGATTTGTGGTAGTTTACTTTGATGACATATTGATTTATACCAAATCTTTGGAGGAACATTTGGAACATTTACGTGCTATTTTTATTGCTCTACGTGATGCACGTTTGTTTGGAAACCTTGGAAAGTGCACCTTTTGCACCGATCGAGTATCTTTTCTTGGCTATGTTGTTACTCCACAGGGAATTGAAGTTGATAAAGCCAAGATTGAAGCTATTGAGAGTTGG
>NW_021209618.1:0-991 GCF_002162155.2 Triticum dicoccoides
GATTGCCAGGGGAACGTACGTATACACGGTGTAGAAATATGTGGAGCTGGGTTGGTTATATATGGTAGCAAAAGATTAGCAATAATCAATTCAGAGATGCAATGTTGAATAAACGCTCAACGACGGTACTGTGCTGGTCCTAGGCTAGACCAAACTAGAGACGCGAGCCTAGAACACTAATGAGGTCACGTCGTAGCACAACTAGCATCAATAAAGGATATGAAGTAGCTCTGGACAGCAAGATATAAGTGAAGATCACAATAGCAGTAGACCTATTTAGAAGCTGATGTTGAGGTGCCAAATACTGAACTAGCTTCTACAACTATTTAGATGCGGCTCGTCGCTAGCTTTCATTTGAGTACTCGCGGAGCCAAAACAGACTTCATATGAGGAAGTTATGCCTGTTTTACTGAACAGTGCACAAAACAGATTCCAATCCGAATTCAACTACGAGATTGAGTCTAGATAGATCCAAATTTTGTTTTGTTTTCTCCTCTCTTTTTTTTCTCACACTTTTTTTCTTTTCCTTTCTTTTTTTTCTCTGACTTTTTTTACTTTTTTTCTCTCGTTTTTTTTCTCTATCTTTTTTTCTCTCTCCCTCTTTCCAAAACAAACTAGATAAGATGTAGATTGGATCAAGCGAAGATGGGAACGATCTCAACTATGATTATGACAATGAACGGTGGGTAGCACGTGGAGGAAATTGATGGATGGGTGGTGGACAGCGGAAGGGATAACGATGCAGCGGCGACGTGACTAATGTGAACAGAACTCGAAACTCTAAACGACCTAGACACTAAGACCAGCAACTCGACACGACGATGCAACCGATAATTCAACTATGCAAGCAATGAAAAGAAAATTGCAAAGGCTCAGACTGGCTTGGACAAAGGATGAATAGATCTAACTCTTTTTTGTGGATTTTTCTTGGACAATAGGTAAGAAAATAAATCTAATCTAGGAAAACTGGAAATTCTCACCGAGCAACCTG
>NW_021209619.1:0-948 GCF_002162155.2 Triticum dicoccoides
CAACAATATAGAAGCTGAATCCAACGGAATGAAAATTGCAACATATAGTCTTCACATCCGAACAAAATGAACGAATGCATTCCTCTTCAAATGGTCACATATCCATAAATTGAGAAGCCACGAAGAATTAAGGAAGAGAAATAATTCAACAAGGTACGGATCAAGAACGAATAATCGGTAAGAAATCCCAATCTCAAACCAATATCCGTGGGAGAAGAACTAGAGCTACTAGAATTCCCACCTATGAAACTCCCGAACCTTTCCGGTTATGCAATCAGGTGTTGGGGATACAGGGGAAGCACAATATCTCACCCAAACTAGCAAATCCTACATCCAGCTGTATCCATCCTTCAACACATAACCAGGAAAACTTCGGAAACCATCTACCTCAACCTTCGAAAAGCATCCGTTATACAAGTTATGGCGATACTCCCGAACTCGACGCCACCCAACTTGTAACGCCCTCTATGCGGCTATAGCTCCCACGTGTCGAGGCACGACTTAGAGGCATAACCGCATTGAAAGCAATGTCGCAAGTCAGGCAATCATTACAACATCCCATGTAATGTATAATAAAAGGGGGAGATAACATAGTTGGCTTACACTCGCCACGTCACATCAGAGTACATAAATAACATCCATCAAACAAACACTCATGGCCCGACTACGGCGCCAAAATAGAAAAGAACCCAACATGCGACAAGGTCCTGAATCGATAACCCCAACTAGGCACCACTACTGATCATCCGGAAAAGATACGTAGTAACGCTGAGAGTCCTCGTCGAACTCCCACTTGAGCTCGTACTCGTCACCTGGAGCGGAATCACCTGGACCTGCATCTGGAGTTGTAGTATCTGTGAGCCACAGGGACTCAGCAATCTCACACCCACGCGATCAAAACTATTTAAGCTCATGGGAATGGATAAGGCAAATATATGTGGAGCTGCA
>NW_021209620.1:0-1000 GCF_002162155.2 Triticum dicoccoides
CTCGCCGCTTTGGGGTCCCAGAGCGATTTCCATGGTTGTTGAACTCCAAGGTGCACTTACGTGTCTGTCATCAACATTCATAGTTTTTGCCAATTCTGGCCCGTTTCTTGGACTATTACTCTGTTTTGGCGTCCCGGTGTGATTTCCATGATTGACGAACACCGGGGTGCGTTTATGTGTCGGTTAGCAACACTCGCATTTTGGGCCGCTTCTGGCCCGTTTCGTCGACAATTACTCACCGTTTTGGGGCCCCAAAGCGATTTCCATGGTTGTTGAACCCCATGGTGCGCTTACGTGTCGATCATCAACAATCGCAGTTTGGGCCGATTTTGGCCCGTTTCTTGCACTATTAATTAGTTTTGGGCGTCCCGCAGTGATTTCCACGATGGACGAACTCCGTGGTGCGTTTACATGTCAGTCATCAACACACAATTTTGGTCGACTCTGGTCCATTTCGTGCACGATTATTCACTATTTTGGCGTCCCAGAGCGATTTCCATGATTGAAAATTCCCGGGGTGCGTTTGCGTGTCTGTCCTCAACACTCATAGTTTGGGCCAATTCTGACGCGAATCGAGGACTATTACTCAACATTTAGGGGTCCCGAAGCAATTTCCGTAGTTGTTGAACCCCAAAATGCGTTTACGTGCCGGTCATGAACACTCACAGTTGTGGCCGATTCTGGCCCGTTTCGTGGACTATTACTCACTGTTTGGGGTCCCGGTGTGACTTGCGCAATTAACAAACCCCGTGGTGCGTTTACGTGTCGATCATCAACACTCGCAGTTTCGGCCGATTCGGGATCGTTTTGTGGCACTCGCAGTTTTGGCCGATTCTGGCCCGTTTCATGGACTATTACTCACAGGTTTGGGGTCCCGGAGTGCTTTCCTTGATTAACAAACCCCGGGGTGCGTTTACGTATCGGTCATCAACACTCATGGTTTTTGTCGATTCTGACTCGTTTCGTGGACTATTACTCACCGTTTTGGGGTCCCGAAGAG
>NW_021209621.1:0-1022 GCF_002162155.2 Triticum dicoccoides
GTCCGTCTTCTTCTTAAAAATCCATTTGTTTTCTATCGCTCGCCGATCATCGGGCAAGTCTGTCAAAGTCCATACTTTGTTTTCATACATGGATTCTATCTCGGATTTCATGGCTTCAAGCCATTTGTTGGAATCCGGGCCCGCCATCGCTTCTTCATAGTTCGAAGGTTCATTGTTGTCTAACAACATGATTTCCAGGACAGGGTTGCCGTACCACTCTGGTGCGGAACGTGTCCTTGTGGACCTACGAAGTTCAGCAGTAACTTGATCCGAAGTACCTTGATCATCATCATTGTTTTCCTCTTCAGTTGGTGTGGGCATCACAGGAACGGTTTCCTGCACTGCGCCACTTTCCCGCTCAAGAGGTAGTACTTCATCGAGTTCTACTTTCCTCCCACTTACTTCTTTCGAGAGAAACTCTTTTTCCACAAAGCATCCGTTCTTGGCAACAAAGATCTTGCCTTCGGATCTTAAGTAGAAGGTATGCCCTACAGTTTCCTTAGGGTATCCTATGAATACGCATTTTTCCGACTTGGGTTCGAGCTTTTCTGATAGAGGCAAAGGTGTCCCGTCTTTCGATGAGATGGTGGATTTCGCTTTGGTGGAAGTCGACTTTGACGATCCGACTACGAACGTGCGAGGACGTCGCGCCTTAGCAATCGCTAAACCAACTCCGAGAGGTTATTGACCACGCCGGAGCACGATCAACCTGACCACGAGGGTCTGTTTCCTGCGAGCAAACGAAGAACAAGCAAGAAACTAAGATTGCAATCTGGATATTGCGAATATAAGATGAAAGCTTTATTGATCAAGGTGGGGTTCTGTGACGCCTTTGTCTGGTCGTTGAACACAAACGAAGTACGCGAAGTTGCAGCTATGGCGAACTTTTAATCTAAACAAAACCCAAAGTCTAAACGATGCCCTAAGGGCTGTATATATGGAGGAAGAGGGGGGAATTTCGTGGCCCTTGGTGGAGGGGTCCGAAATCAACCCTATCTCTTATTTCCCCACACATACGGACT
>NW_021209622.1:0-1362 GCF_002162155.2 Triticum dicoccoides
TATATTTTAGGACCCTGATAACCACAAAATGTGTGGTGGTTAAGCTTAAACACCTCCATCCTCCCCATTTGTTACATGCATGCATGCATTAGAATAATCCTCTGCTCCTCCCACATGCATTTCTCTCTCTAATTATAATTTGAAAATTCAAAATGTTTTGTAGCACAAACTGTCAATTCGATTCAAAATTGTTTTCACATAAAGAATTCATCATGATGAGACCTTTGATACTATATCTCATGTTGATATGTTCCGACAACTTTTTTGGGGGGCTCAAAAGGTATCACGCATGGGCTACATAATTTACAACACATATGATATGTAATTTATCATGCTATTTTCAGATAAGTTGTTGGGGTATGTTTGTCAACAACTTTTCCCCCTTGGTCAATGTTATCGTGGTGTTTGCACGTAAGTCAACTGGTATGTGGTTCGTATATTAACATATTATTTTCACATAAGTTGCTGGGGTACATTTTTCAACAATCCCCCCTTGTCAATCTTACCACGGTGTTTGTATGTAAGTTATCACATATTCGGTTCATATATTACCATGCTATTTTCACATAATTTACCAGCGGTATGTTTTTCAACAACCTTTTCCCCTTGGTCAATGTCATCACGATGTTTGTACGTAAGTTATCAGGTAGGCGGTTCCTCAGCGTTAGTTCAAGCCACGGTAACCAACTCGAAAAGTTCTTTTTTGTGCAAACTTGCTTCCCTTTCCACTTCTCGTAAGGTAAATGTAACGCTAAAAATAAAAGCAGTGCGTTCCTAGTTTTTTTTCTCTTTGGTCGACCTTTCTTCATTTTTTTCATTTCTCTTTCTAATTTCTTTCTTTTCTATCTTTTATTAATTCACAAATATTGTCCAAATCCATGTTTTGTTTTTACAATTTGTGAGTTTTTTTGATTATGTGAACTTTTTTCAAATCCATTTTTGGTCAAATTCATGAACTATTTTCAAATTCTTTTTCCTTTTCTTTTACAAACGCGCAAACTATTTTCAAATGAAAAACATTCTTAAAATTCATGAACTTTTGTTTCAAAATCGATGATTTTTTTCCAAATCTATGGTTATTTTCTTTGAAATCCATTAAGTTTTTTTCAACTTCGCAAACTTTTTTCATACTTCCAAAATCAACGGTTTTCTTTTCAAAATCGATGTTTTTTTAAATCCATGAACTATTTTTGAACCCTTGAACTTTTACAAGTTTGCGAACTTTTTGTCAAATACATGATTTTTTGAGTTTGTTAACTTGTTTCAAACCCACGAACAATTTTCAAAATCATGATTGAAATTCGTGAACTTTTTTCAAATTCACAATTTTTTTGAACCCTTTAACTTTTTGAAGTTTGTGAA
>NW_021209623.1:0-1228 GCF_002162155.2 Triticum dicoccoides
TAAGTATAGGCTATTTTTAGAGTCCGTATGTGTGGGGAAACAAGAGATAGGGTTGATTTCGGACCCCTCCACCAAGGGCCACGAAATTCCCCCCTCTTCCTCCATATATACAGCCCTTAGGGCATCGTTTAGACTTTGGGTTTTGTTTAGATTAAAAGTTCGCCATAGCTGCAACTTCGCGTACTTCGTTTGTGTTCAACGACCAGACAAAGGCGTCACAGAACCCCACCTTGATCAATAAAGCTTTCATCTTATATTCGCAATATCCAGATTGCAATCTTAGTTTCTTGCTTGTTCTTCGTTTGCTCGCAGGAAACAGACCCTCGTGGTCAGGTTGATCGTGCTCCGGCGTGGTCAATAACCTCTCGGAATTGGTTTAGCGATTGCTAAGGCGCGACGTCCTCGCACGTTCGTAGTCGGATCGTCAAAGTCGACTTCCACCAGAGCGATATCCATCATCTCATCGAAAGATCGGGACCCTCGCCTCTATCAAGTGGTATCAGATTTCCAGGTTGCTCGGTGAGATTTTACAGTTTTTCGTAGTTTAGAACGAGTCTGTTCTTCATACCTACAGTCCACGAAAAAGCCACAAAAAAAAATTAGGGTTAGTTCATCATATCCGAACCAATCTGAGCCTTTGCATAATCTTTTTAGGGTTTTGCTTTGTTGAATTTGCGGTTGCATCGTCGTGTCTAGTTGCTGGTCTTAGAGTCTAGTCTTTTAGAGTTTCGAGTTCTGGTCATAAGTTGTCACGCCGCCGCCGCACCATCATCATCGCCCCTGCCATCTACCACCACCGCACCGAATCCGTATCCATATACCACCACCAATTCGTGTCCATATACCACCACCGATCCATATCCATATACTACCACCGCTACCACCACCGCTGCCATATACCACCACCGCTGCCATATACCACCACCATATATCCGCCACCAATCCGAGTTCTTTGCTTATTAGGTTTGTTTTCGGGATCCCTCTAGATTCCGATTCGTGTTTCCTTGCCGGAGTAGGTTTCGGAAAAAAAAAAAAAGAGTCGGGTAGCCACGCTCCGTTTAGGCCCAAAATTTTTCGAAAACGCATTTTTCGAAAAAATTTCTGGCTATCCTATTTTTAGGTGTTTCTGAGTGTTTTGAGACAGGTGCCATTATAGGAAGTTTTTTTTGACCCGTTTCCAGTTTTTGGGTCCGGGCTGTCAAAAAAAAAAAAAAAATTGGTCGAAAAA
>NW_021209624.1:0-772 GCF_002162155.2 Triticum dicoccoides
GCGAAAAATCACTATAATGGCGAGTGTCTCAAAACTCTTCCTAGCTCAAACTGACAGGATGGGCACGAAATTTTTTCGACCAAATTTTTTTTTTTTCGGCTGCCCGGACCCAAAAACTGGAAACGGGTCAAAAAAAACTTCCTATAATGGCACCTGTCTCAAAACACTCAGAAACACCTAAAAATAGGATAGCCAGAAATTTTTTCGAAAAATGCGTTTTCGAAAAATTTTGGGCCTAAACGGAGCGTGGCTACCCGACTAGTACCACCACCTGTACTACGGAGATTATGAGGATGAGGTTGATCAAAATCAGCACTACGTGCAGCCACCTGTACCACCACCAGCAGGTCGACCTCAGGTATATATTCGTAATGGTAGGCCTGCACCACCACCTCAGGTACGAGATGATGTCCATATTCCTAAACTGAAATTGAATATTCCACCATTTGAGGGTAGATATGTTCCTGATATATATCTTACTTGGGAGTTAGAAACTGAACAACGATTTACATGTTTACAATATCCTGAGGAGAGACGAGTTGCTGCTGCTGTTTGTGCTTTCACTAGTTTTGCATGTGTATGGTGGTCTGAACATTGTAGATTATATCCTATTCCAACTACTTGGGCTGCTTTGAAAACTGCTATGCGTACGCGTTGGGTTCCACCATATTATCAACGTGAATTGCTTCAAAAATTGCAGCGTTTAAGACAAGGGAAAAATTCTGTAGAAGAATATTATCAGGAATTACAAACTGGCATGATTAGATGTGGT
>NW_021209625.1:0-648 GCF_002162155.2 Triticum dicoccoides
ACCCTGTAGCGTTTGACCACGGGATCTAGCCCTTTGACTTTGCACGGACGGGCTTTGACCAGTGGACCTCTCCACCTGGTTGTGTTAGGTCGGCCCAGAGGGACACCGGGAAGCAACATCCGGGCCAAACCCACAGCTACATCCACTCCGTGTAGACCCGACGCGTCCGTTTCCCCCCTCCAGGTGCCGGCGGCGGCGGCGGCCGTGAGGGGGGGGGCACACCCCGGAGACGCGTGCTGGGCGTTTGCAACCGCCTCCACACTTCCAGATTTGTGAGAGGCCGCCTACGCAAGATTTGACGGTATGCTAGCCCCCGGAGGCCGCCGGCCACAGTCGTAGACGTGCGAAGAGCAATCCGCGTAGAGGGAAGTGTTCAGATACTTCTCCATCACAAAAAATTATGAAAAATTACCATCAGTCCTATAGCACATGTGCCCATGTTGTGTAAAAAACTCATGATTTTATCGCGCTCCAAGTATTTAATAATATTCACGCTGCATCGTTACCGCAGAACGTCTACTACCGTTTCATTGCCGTCCGTGAGGGGGGCCACAACCCGGAGACGCGTGCCGCCTCTTCGGACATGCCACAACACCACCCCGCATGTATGAGGGCCCGGTACGACGCTCCGGTGGCATTGCTACCCCC
>NW_021209626.1:0-538 GCF_002162155.2 Triticum dicoccoides
TTATCGGGAGGGGGTATATCGATCGACCCCTCCCCCACGTGTTGAAGTTATCGGGAGTTTATATCGACACGACATACGTACATGGGAAAATAATATTATCGGGGAGGGGGTATATCGACCCCCCCCCTTGTGTTGAAGTTATCGGGAGGGGTATATGGACAACGACAGACCCGATAAAACATAAGAAAATGAAGAAGAAATAAAAATAGGAGAAGAAGAAAGGAATAGAGGAGAAGATCGAAGAAAAAAAAGAAGAAGAAAAAGGAGAAGAAGAAAGGAATAGAGGAGAAGAAGAAAAAATAGAAATTTTTTCTATTTTTTCTTCTTCTCCTCTATTCCTTTCTTCTTCTCCTCTTCCTTTTCTTCTTTTTTCTTCTTCTTATTTATTTCTCCTCTTCTTCATCTCCTCTTCTTCTTTCTTTCCTCTTCTTATTTCCTTTTTCCTCTCATTCTTTTTCTTCTTCTTCCCTTCCTAGCTAGATATATAAAACTTTTCTAAAATTGTAACTTTTGCATATATAAAACTTTTCCATGGATC
>NW_021209627.1:0-1040 GCF_002162155.2 Triticum dicoccoides
ATATTTATTGCATTATGGGCTATTATTACACATTATTTCACAATACTTATGCCTATTCTCTCTTATTTTACAAGGTTTATATGAAGAGGGAGAATGCCGGCAACTGGGATTCTGCGCTGGAAAAGGAGCGAATATTAGAGACCTTTTCTGCACAGCTCCAAAAGTCTTGAAACTTCACGAAAGTCCTTTTTGGAATTAATTAAAAAAACTGAGCGGAGAAAGAGCGGGGCCACACCCTAGCCACAAGGGTGGGGCGCGCCCTATCCCCCTGGGCGCCCCCTGCCTCGTGGGCCCCCTGGTGGCCCTCCGATGCCCATCTTCTGCTATATGAGGTCTTTCGTCCGAGAAAAAATCATAAGCAAGCTTTCGAGAAGAAACTCCGCCGCCACGAGGCGGAACCTTGGGGGAACCAATCTAGGCTCCGACAGAGCTGTTCTGCCGGGGAAACTTCCCTCCGGGAGGGGGAAATCGTCACCGTCGTCATCACCAACGATCCTCTTATCAGGATGGGGTCAATCTCCATCAACATCTTCACCAGCACCATCTCATCTCAAATCCTAGTTCATCTCTTGTATCCAATCTTTGTATGCAAACCTCAGATTGGTACGTGTGGGTTGCTAGTAGTGTTGATTGCTCCTTGTAGTTGATGCTAGTTGGTTAACTTGGTGGAAGATCATATGTTCAAATCCATTATGCATATTAATACCCATCTGATTATGAACATGAATATACTTTGTGAGTAGTTACGTTTGTTCCTGAGGACATGGGAGAAGTCTTGCTATTAGTAGTCATGTGAATTTGGTATTCGTTCGATATTTTGATGAGATGTATGTTGTCGTCCCTCTAGTGGTGTCATGTGAACGTCGATTACATGACACTTCACCATTGTTTGGGCCTAGATGGAGGCATTGGGAAGTCATAAGTAGATGATGGGTTGCTAGAGTGACAGAAGCTTAAACCCTAGTTTATGTATTGCTTCATAAGGGGCTGATTTGGATCCATATGTTTCAGGCTATGGTTAGGTTTACCTTAATACTTCT
>NW_021209628.1:0-1504 GCF_002162155.2 Triticum dicoccoides
TCCTACCCACACACTCACTTTCTCCCCACTTCATTCTCTCCACCTCCTCCTTGTCTCGGGTGCCTCCTCTTTTTCACCTCATTTCCACCATAGATTCATTCAAATTAAGTGGTTAAATTACCTTGTTTTAATAGGTAAGTAAGGGGGGAAGCTATATTTAGGTTGTTCTCCTTACAACAATGTGCACATGCACTTTTTACGGCCTAGCTAGATCTATGTATGTTCGTGGTGTTGCATATGTTTGTGGTGTTGCATATGTGTTTGTGTTTGGAGGTGTACCGGTATTTGATATGCGATAGTTGCCAATATTTTGCCGGAATGTTGATTCATTTCCGTTTCGGCGAGAATTTTGGCATTAAGCATTCTTTTTGGTCCTATTTTTAGGGAAGGTCATGCCAAATTTTTGTTTGGTTCTAAAATATCGTTTTGCTCTACCCCGCAGGCGACCATGGTCCGCACGATGACCGAAGGCATCATGAATAGGTTTTTGAGGTCCGCGAAGGCCGAGATGCTTCAAAAGAACGAGACGGAGATAAGATGTCCGTGTCGAAGATGCAAGCTGAAGAGCCTTATTGCAGACCCGGATTCCGGGCAGGTGCGGGACCACCTGCTGTTGCGTGGTTTCATGGATGGCTATCGGTGGCAAGGTGATGAAGATGACTACGAAGTCGTCCATGCGGGCCGGGCAAGAAATGAGGAAGGGCAGCAAGACAACCACCGCGGCTCGGGCGGGCGAGAAGATGAAGAATCCCCAGGAGATGATCACGACTGTGATGCTGTACACAGTCATCATGTAGAAGATGCAGGACATGATGATGAGGAAGATGCTGGAGCAGGCGACGGGCATGATCATGAAGATGATGATGCCGGCGGAGCAGACGACGCTGGACCATCGATGGGCTGGGTGCAGGACCCTCATATTCAAGAGCTGCTTCTCAAGCAGACGGATAACGCAAGAGCTGCCGCCCGAGAGAAAGCCAAGATGGATCAACTTGAGTTAGACGCGGTTACTCCATTGTATGAAGGATGCAAGCCCGAGGATACCCGCCTAAAAGTAACGCTCATGGCCCTGGAGATGAAGGTAAAACACAAAATGACCGACGCATGCTTCGACGAGAACATGTCATTCTGGCACGAACGTCTTCCCAAGGGGAACAAGTGCCCGACCAGTTTGGAGGAGGCGAAGAAAATCGTGTGTCCTCTGGATTTACCGCACGTGAAATACCATGTGTGCATGAACAATTGCATCATTTATCGGGACGAGCACGCGGAGTCTACAATATGTCCGGTGTGCGGTGTCACTCGATACAAGAAGAGGAAGAAAGCTCCTCGAAAAGTGGTGTGGTACTTTCCGATCACTCCTCGTCTGCAGCGGTATTTCGCGGATCCTAAGGTAGCAAAGCTCCTACGTTGGCACGCGGATAGGGAGGAGAAGAAGCGAGAAGATGACGCAAATGATCCGGAGATAGATAAAAAAGACAAGATGCTGAGTCACCCTAAGGAT
>NW_021209629.1:0-1181 GCF_002162155.2 Triticum dicoccoides
CGGTTCTTCTCAGTTGGAGGTTTCACTCCTCTATTTGTTGGCATACCTCCCCTGCCTCTTCTTACTATATTATTGGTTCTTGTTTGGTTCTTCTCTTTGTGAGTTTTGGAGCTTATGGTCATCTTGGTGACAAGCTCGAGTTCATCGAAAACAGAGTTCACTCGCATCTTCTATGATGTTTTTGATGTTGGAACTTATGCCGCTTCTTCTCAGTTGGAGGTTTCACTCCTCTATTTGTTGGCATACCTCCCCTCCCTCTTCTTACTATATTATTGGTTCTTGTTGATTCTTATCTTTGTGAGTTTTGGAGGTTATGGTCATCTTGGTGACAAGCTCGAGTTCATCGAAAACAGAGTTCACTCGCATCTACTATGATGTTTTCGATGTTGGAGGTTATGCCGGTTCTTCTCAGTTGGAGGTTTCACTCCTCTATTTGTTGGCATACCTCCCCTGCCTCTTCTCACTATATTATTGGTTCTTGTTTGTTTCTTGTCTTTGTGAGTTTTGGAGCTTATGGTCATATTAGTGACAATCTCGAGTTCATCGAAAACGAAGTTCACTCGCATATTCTATAATGTTTTCGATGTTGGAGGTTATGCCGGTTCTTCTCAGTTGGAGGTTTCACTCCTCTATTTGTTGGCATACCTCCCCTGCATCTTCTTACTATATTATTGGTTCTTGTTTGGTTCTTCTCTTTGTGAGTTTTGGAGCTTATGGTCATTTTGGTGACAAGCTCAAGTTCATTAAAAACGGAGTTCACTCGCATCTTCAATGATGTTTTCGATGTTGGAGTTTATGCCAGTTCTTCTCAGTTGGAGGTTTCACTCCTCTATTTGTTGGCATACCTCCCCTGCCTCTTCTTACTATATTATTGGTTCTTGTTTGGTTCTTCTCTTTGTGAGTTTTGAAGCTTATGGTCTTCTTGGTGACAAGCTCGAGTTCATCGAAAACGGAGTTCACTCGCATCTTCTATGATGTTTTCGATGTTGGAGGTTATGCCGGTTCTTCTCAATTGGAGGTTAAACTCCTCTATTTGTTGGCATAACTCCCCGGCCTCTTCTTACTATATTATTGGTTTTTGTTTGGTTCTTCTCTTTGTGAGTTTTGGAGCTTAAGGTCATCTTGGTGACAAGCTCGAGTTCATCGAAAATAGAGTTCACTCGCATCTTCTATGATGTTTT
>NW_021209630.1:0-753 GCF_002162155.2 Triticum dicoccoides
GGAGGAGGGAGGAGGAGGTCGCCGGAGAGGAGGAGGAGGTCACCGGAGAGGAGAAGTATGGTGGAGGAGAGAAGGGAAGATGAAATGAAGAGAGGAGGAGAGGACCAGCCATATATACGGCATACTAATGGCGCACCGCGGGCAGGTGCGCCATTAGTAATTTTTTTTTTGATTTATTTTGAATTTTGAAGGCGGGAAGATACTAATGGCGCACCACGGGCTGGTGCGCCATTAGTAATTTTTTTTATTTTTTTGATTTATTTTGAATTTTGAAGGCGGGAAGATACTAATGGCGCACCACGGACAGGTGCGCCATTAGTAATTTTTTTTATTTTTTTGATTTATTTTGAATTTTGAAGGCGGGAAGATACTAATGGCGCACCACGGTCAGGTGCGCCATTAGTAAGTTTGAATTTTTTTGATTTTTTTTGCCTCTCCAGATCTTAAAAGCCCCGTATCTTTTTTTCTGTTAGGTTTTTGAGGATTTTGGAAATGTTTAACGGGGTCCCCCCGTTAAAATTGGATGTAACTTTTCGAGTAGATGATTTTTCATATAAAAAACTTTTTCATCCGAGTTAGTATGCAAAAGTTATGCCCATTTTTACAAATTCTCGCGAGATTTTGCAAATGAAGTCAAAATTCATATTTGCAAAGGCTGCCAACAACTAGGCCACATATCACATGGGAAACTTATTTTCTTTTATTTTTTTGACATTTTTATCATTTTGTTTTATTTTTTTTAACTGAAAAGGC
>NW_021209631.1:0-967 GCF_002162155.2 Triticum dicoccoides
CGAGAAGCCCCCCTTGATGTTGAGGCCCTCCCGATCCGCTGAGCATTGCACTTTCGAGCGAGTGCCTGCGGCATTCTCCTACTATAGTCGTTGACTCCGTATCGGTCGGTCCTCGCATCGTCTACTCACTCCGCTGGACGCCGCCGCAAGCGATCTGGACGGTCGCGGCTCCAGCGGTGGGTGATGCATGTGGTGGCTCGCCAGTCGGCCACCCCCAAATCGCGGCAATCGAGCCCGGTGAATTTTACTGCGGTCCAGTCGACATGTCGACTGGTTCTGCAGGTACGTTTTCCGAGAGCGGGAGTTGTAACCCTGCGGCAGAAGTTCTCATGGTCGACTCCCGTCGCAGCCCACCTGGGTTCGGCCGCAGCGGCGGCGATTGGGGTGGCGATGGCGCGTCATTCGACCATGAGGAGTTCGAGCCCCAACATCTCAATTTGCAGCAGAGGGAGGAGCTGCACCGCCATAATGTGGAGGCACTCCAGACCCCCGTCATAGGGTAAGCCGCCGAGGCTCGGGCCTTGGAGGTTCCGTGCCTGGCCACGCTGGCTGAGCGCACTCCTTTGGAGAATCTCCAACATTCTCTCGACGAACGTGCCCGTCGGCTGATCCTCGAATCCAGTCGATGTCCATGACAATTGTTTCCGCCTGAACCTCAGGTATTCAGCACACCGATCTAGAATCTTGCAGCTGCTACACGTATAGCAGAATCTATTCAGCCATCCCGTTCAGAAGCTGGAAGGGGCTTGGAACATATCCGAGCGCTGCTCCGAGCAGCAGGAGAGCTGAACTCCGCCGTTTCCCAGTCACGGAATAGGATCCACAGCAGGTCACTAAGGACAGATACAGTTCAGTCGGCACATAGTCCTGTGTCGCTCTTGCGGCGTGAAGATCGTGATCACCGTCGAGATCGGCACCTGGGAAGACCTCATGGAGTGTTTGACCGTGAGTACGCCTATGACAACCA
>NW_021209632.1:0-1682 GCF_002162155.2 Triticum dicoccoides
GGGGCTTAGCTGCAGCCCAGTGCTCGCCTAAGTTTTTGAAAATCCTACCGAGTGGAGAGCAAACTTTCCACTCGGGGGCTTAGCTGCAGCCCAGTGCCAGCCTAAGTATGACGAGGTACAAGTCGATTGCAGTCTGTGCTTCATCCCTACCTGCAAAAGTGCATCACAAACACTAGCATATATTCCGAGCGAAGGACAAGGTTCGTTCGAAGGCAGATGCAAACATATTCAACGTCAAACCCAAGTTCAGATAGCGTCCTACGAATCCAGAAGTGCTCAGGCACCAAGCCTATTAAAGTTTACCGGTTACAAAAACCACTCGGCATACCGAGGCAAATTTAAGGCATCAAGCATAGAAGTTTTTTACCCCTCCTGCGGAGGACTGGAAGGCGTAACAAACTCGTCCAGGTCGATTCCATCTGTGATCCGAGTGGCAGCAGCGATGAAGGTCTCCATGAAGGATCGGAAGTCATGCTTCTTGGTATTGGCCACCTTGAGAGACGCCAGCTTGTCCTCTCACACGTCCTTGCAGTGAACACGGACCAGAGACAGAGCAACATCGGCACCACACCTGGCAGAAGACTTCTTCCATTCTTGCACTCGACTTGGAACTTCGTTCAGTCGAGTCATCAGAGACTCAAGGTCATTCTGAAGTGTTTATCCTGGCCAGAGTGTTGTGTCGAGGCGCGACGTTGCAACCTTCATTCTTGCAAGATAGTCGACCACAGCAGCAACGCGAGACTCGAGACGGAGCACGTTCATGGCGGCTTCATCCTTCACACGAGAGTTGATGGGATCTAGGCTCGTCTCCAATCGACCAGTCTCTACCTCAAAGTTCTGGCAGAACTCTGTAGACACAACCCAAAGATAAGGCAGCAGTTTGGTGGTAAGTCCATAATTAAAAGCCTGTCAGATACAAGGGGTTACCTTCAAGCATGAGGAACAGCTTCTTGGTGAGTCCTCCCAGATAAGCCTCCACATCATTCTTCTTTCTCGCCAATTCGCTGGCCTTGTCACTCAGGGATATCTTGTCATTCTTCAGTCGACTGACCTCTTTGTTGGCCACGTCAAGAGCAGCTTTCAGATTGGTATTCTCCTCTTCAAGTTTTCTGATTGAAGCAAGCTTTTCTTTTGCGAGTTTGGTCTTCTCTGAAGCTGCTTTCTGCGCCTCAGTGAGGTCAAGATCATTCTTCTTCAGAGAACCCCTCAGTTTATCTGCAAAATCATAGTGAGATCAGACTCGGAGGTGGACAAGAAACAAAGGCAGTCATCAAGGTTCTCACCAAACATACCTTTTGCCTCCTCCTTCGCCTTCGTGAAGTTCTCCTGGACAAGCTTCAGATCAAGTTCGAGCTGGATATGCTTGTTCTCCAACTCAGTATAACGAGCTGCAAGCTCGCAAGATTTCTGCGAAGGATCAATCGACAGACGTCAAAGATAGGTCACTTCCGAGTGACTAAGAAAAAAACGTAGTATTTCTAAGACTACAGCCGAATCTAAACATTCAACTGTAGTCTCGGGGACTACACCCAGTGGGTGCACTCAGCGTGCCCCCACTAGTTCTATCAGCTAGAGTCGATCAGTCGACCAAAAAAGACAGAAAGGTTAACCTCCAGTAGTTAGCCATAGTTTCAAAAAAAGAGGTGTTCTTCAGACCATAGTCGACTGCCAGCAGTCGACCA
>NW_021209633.1:0-1682 GCF_002162155.2 Triticum dicoccoides
GGGGCTTAGCTGCAGCCCAGTGCTCGCCTAAGTTTTTGAAAATCCTACCGAGTGGAGAGCAAACTTTCCACTCGGGGGCTTAGCTGCAGCCCAGTGCCAGCCTAAGTATGACGAGGTACAAGTCGATTGCAGTCTGTGCTTCATCCCTACCTGCAAAAGTGCATCACAAACACTAGCATATATTCCGAGCGAAGGACAAGGTTCGTTCGAAGGCAGATGCAAACATATTCAACGTCAAACCCAAGTTCAGATAGCGTCCTACGAATCCAGAAGTGCTCAGGCACCAAGCCTATTAAAGTTTACCGGTTACAAAAACCACTCGGCATACCGAGGCAAATTTAAGGCATCAAGCATAGAAGTTTTTTACCCCTCCTGCGGAGGACTGGAAGGCGTAACAAACTCGTCCAGGTCGATTCCATCTGTGATCCGAGTGGCAGCAGCGATGAAGGTCTCCATGAAGGATCGGAAGTCATGCTTCTTGGTATTGGCCACCTTGAGAGACGCCAGCTTGTCCTCTCACACGTCCTTGCAGTGAACACGGACCAGAGACAGAGCAACATCGGCACCACACCTGGCAGAAGACTTCTTCCATTCTTGCACTCGACTTGGAACTTCGTTCAGTCGAGTCATCAGAGACTCAAGGTCATTCCGAAGTGTTTATCCTGGCCAGAGTGTTGTGTCGAGGCGCGACGTTGCAACCTTCATTCTTGCAAGATAGTCGACCACAGCAGCAACGCGAGACTCGAGACAGAGCACGTTCATGGCGGCTTCATCCTTCACACGAGAGTTGATGGGATCTAGGCTCGTCTCCAATCGACCAGTCTCTACCTCAAAGTTCTGGCAGAACTCTGTAGACACAACCCAAAGATAAGGCAGCAGTTTGGTGGTAAGTCCATAATTAAAAGCCTGTCAGATACAAGGGGTTACCTTCAAGCATGAGGAACAGCTTCTTGGTGAGTCCTCCCAGATAAGCCTCCACATCATTCTTCTTTCTCGCCAATTCGCTGGCCTTGTCACTCAGGGATATCTTGTCATTCTTCAGTCGACTGACCTCTTTGTTGGCCACGTCAAGAGCAGCTTTCAGATTGGTATTCTCCTCTTCAAGTTTTCTGATTGAAGCAAGCTTTTCTTTTGCGAGTTTGGTCTTCTCTGAAGCTGCTTTCTGCGCCTCAGTGAGGTCAAGATCATTCTTCTTCAGAGAACCCCTCAGTTTATCTGCAAAATCATAGTGAGATCAGACTCGGAGGTGGACAAGAAACAAAGGCAGTCATCAAGGTTCTCACCAAACATACCTTTTGCCTCCTCCTTCGCCTTCGTGAAGTTCTCCTGGACAAGCTTCAGATCAAGTTCGAGCTGGATATGCTTGTTCTCCAACTCAGTATAACGAGCTGCAAGCTCGCAAGATTTCTGCGAAGGATCAATCGACAGACGTCAAAGATAGGTCACTTCCGAGTGACTAAGAAAAAAACGTAGTATTTCTAAGACTACAGCCGAATCTAAACATTCAACTGTAGTCTCGGGGACTACACCCAGTGGGTGCACTCAGCGTGCCCCCACTAGTTCTATCAGCTAGAGTCGATCAGTCGACCAAAAAAGACAGAAAGGTTAACCTCCAGTAGTTAGCCATAGTTTCAAAAAAAGAGGTGTTCTTCAGACCATAGTCGACTGCCAGCAGTCGACCA
>NW_021209634.1:0-3852 GCF_002162155.2 Triticum dicoccoides
GCGCCCCGCGGTCGCCCCCTCCTCATCGCCCGACGCCGCCACCGCCATCGCCGTCCCCTGCTGCCTCGCCGTGACCGCCGCGAGCCGCCATCGCCGTCCGGCGACCTAGCCGCCCGCCGCCCAGCCGGCCACGCCTCTCGCCGGCGCCGCCAACGCTTGCCGCCCGCCGCCCTCCGCCGGATCCGGCCCCGCCGGCGCCCGTCCGCCACCCCGGGTCCCTCTCCTCGCCGGCACCGCCGCTCTCCGTCAAGTCCGGCGAGCTTCTTGATCCGCGTGCAAACCCTAGATCTGAGAGATGGTTGACTTTTGCCCCGTTCCAGTATTTTTATGCATATTTCATCGCATCATAACTCTGCATCCGTGGCTCCTTTTTGGGTGTGTAGAATATCAAATTGTTCATCTTGACGAGTACTTCATTTCATTACATTGCACCATGTACATTTGAGCTCATCTTGATGCCCTAAATGCTGTTGCAAGAGTTCTAGTTTATATTAGTTTCAGATTCTTATCAGTAATTGGACATTTGTCATTTTTGCCATGATTAATGTGTGCTTCCTACGAACTTGAGCCCTACATGAGTTTCGGAGTATGCCATGCCATCTTTACAGGGGTGTATGCCATGTATTTTTGTGATCTCTGTGGTGACTAGCACAAGCATGCAAAGTAGCTCTCGTAATGTTGCTGATTCCAGGGACTTAGAAATCTTCTAAGTCTTTGCCCTGTTAATATTTTTATGCCATGTATTCATGTTGCTACAGAGTGATCCTTGCCTCTTTTGAGCATGATCAGTAAGGATGTTTTGTAGATATTATTGTTCTCTATCCATCCATGTCTTTTTTTGCAATTATGGAGAACCCTAGCTTTACTCAATCAAGCTCTACTTTTGCTATAAAATGTTCCTGGCATAATGTTTATGTGTTAAGCATTTTTGCCGAGGTTATTGTAGTTGATCCATGCATGCTATGAGGTTGTTCTTGCCATATTTAGCTTCTATGCCATGTCTACTTGCTGGGTGTATGCTTACTTTGTCATGCAATGCCCTGTGGTGAGTGCATCGAGCTTGTAAACATGCCTACTTAATATCTGTTTTGCCATGTTCCAGTTTTCTACCAAGTCTGAATCTGTTAACGAAAGTTGCTATGTTCACATGGTTGCCATTGTATTTCCTGATCCCTTTTGGCTTATGGTCAGTAAGGGACTTTTGCTGTATGCTTTGAGTAGCTTCATTCCATGCCTTGCTTTGCCATGATATGTTCCTGTAGCATGTTGTTATCTTGCTCTAAACATTGCTTCCTGATGTTAAATTCCTCACATGTTATTTTCACTAAGTCTGTAAACTGTTATCTTTTGCTCTTTTGCCATGCTTGTTTGAACCTGCTATTGAGTGATTTAGCCGTAGCTTAGTGTTCCTCTTTTGTCAAGCATCTTGAGTGGATCCCTGCCATGTGCATTGCTGTTATGTTAGAGTGTAGTAGCTTGTTGTTCTTGATGCATTTAGATGGCCTCGTGATGTTAATCGCAGCTTTGTGCCATTATTGTTTTGCTTGCCATTTGCAAACCGTGCATCCGATTCCGGTGATCTTTATATTGATTTCGACCAAAATCAACCCATCTTTCCAGTGGCACTCTTGGTTTTCCAATATGAGGCCAGGTTCTATCTTTCCTTTCCGAAACATGCATATGCATTACATATCACATCCCACACATCATGCCATGTTTTGCATCATGTTGCTTGTGCATTGCACGTGGTTGATTGTGTCTCCCTTTGCTTGTGTTCTTCCTTGGTTAGAGTCGGGAGACGAGTACGTGATCAAGGAACCCGTTGAGTATGCTTACGAGGATCAAGCTAACGTCAACTCGGAGAACTTTGCAGGCAAGATGACCATACCCTCGAAATCACTTCTATCTTTGCTTGCTAGATGCTCGCTCTTTTGCTATGCCTATGCTACGATACCTACCACTTGCTTATAATGCCTCCCATATTGCCATGTCAAACCACTAACCCACCTTGTCCTAGCAAACCATTGTTTGGCTATGTTACCACTTTGCTCAGCCCCTCTTATAGCGTTGCTAGTTGCAAGTGAAGATTGGAGTTTGTTCCTTATTGGAACCTGTTTATTTGTTGGGATATCATTATTATACCTTGTCTATTTTAATGCATCTATATACTTGATAAAGGATGGAAGGCTCGACCTTATGCCTGGTGTTTTGTTCCACTCTTGCCGCCCTAGTTTCCGTTATACCGGTGTTATGTTCCTTGATTTTGTGTTCCTTACACGGTTGGGTTATAATGGGGACCCCTTGACAGTTCGCCTTGAATAAAACTCCTCCAGCAATGCCCAACCTTGGTTTTACCTTTTTCCACCTAGCCTCTTTTCCCTTGGGTTCCACGGACTCAAGGGTCATCTATATTTTAAACCCATGGGCCAGTGCTCCTCTGAGTGTTGGTCCAAACTAGAGCCCTTTGCAGCGCCCCCTCGGGGAAACTCGAGGTTTGGTTTTAGTTGTACGGAGCGCTCATCCGATGTGCCTTGAGAACGAGATATGTGCAGCTCCTATCGGGATTTGTCGGCACATTCGGGCGGCTTTGCTGGTTTAGTTTTACCATTGTCGAGATGTCTTATAACCGGGATTCTTAGTCTGATCGGGTTGTCTTGGGAGAAGGAATATCCTTCGTTGACCGTGAGAGCTTGTGATGGGCTAAGTTGGGACACCCCTGCAGGGATTTGAACTTTCGGAAGCCGTGCCCGCGGTTATGGGTAGATGGGAATTTGTTAATGTCCGGTTGTAGAAAACCTGAAACTTAACTTAATTAAAATGAATCAACAGAGTGTGTGGCTGTGATGGTCTCTTTTCGGTGGAGTCCGGGAAGAGAACACGGTCTCGTGTTATGCTTGAACGTAGGTTGTTCTAGGATCACTTCTTGATCATAGTTTCTCGACCGTGCCTTTGCCTTCTTTTCTCGCTCTCATTTGCGCATGTTAGACACCATATATGCTAGTGCTTGCTGCAGCTCCACCTCATACCTTTTTACCCTACCTATAAGCTTGAATAGTCTTGATTGCGAGGGTGTGAGATTGCTGAGTCCCCGTGACTCACAGATTACATCAAAAACCAGATGCAGGGACCGATGATACCATTCCAGGAGATTCGACTGAGCTCAAGTGGGTGTTCGATGATGACTCAGGACGATACTTCGTTTCCTTTCCAGCCGATCAGTAGTATTGCCCAGTTGGGGCGATCGGGGACTTTGTTGCATTTGGGGTTGTTCTTTATTTTGGTTCTGTAATCGGACTTGATTGTATCTGGATGAAAGTAATGATATTTATGCTATTGTGTGACGTGGCGAGTGTAAGCCAACTATGTACCTCTTTTCCTTATTCACTACATGGGTTGTGTGAAGATTACCCCACTTGCGACATTGCTTACAATGCGGTTATGCCTCTAAGTCGTGCTTCGACACGTGGGAGATATAGCCGCATTGTGGGTGTTACACCCGCAAGGAAGAAGAACGAGTCCATGAAGAAGACAAGCGGACGAGTCAAACGGATCCTCACAAACACGATGTTACAGGAACTAAGCCGAAGAAGCAACACCGGAAAGAAGCAAACAACCTGGTAAACGACCATCACATAAACATGGCATGATGCACAATCAAGTATGATGCATGTCCGGTCCGGTTTAATGAAACATGGCATGGCAAAATGCACAAACAATCCTACAAATTAAGTGGATCTCAATATGCAACTCCGTTGCATATTGACAAAACACCACGAGACTTGTTTACTTCTCTCTCGTTTAGGTACCCAACAATATTAAATGTTGATTAACATGGGAAGAGGTGAAGCAAAA
>NW_021209635.1:0-3852 GCF_002162155.2 Triticum dicoccoides
GCGCCCCGCGGTCGCCCCCTCCTCATCGCCCGACGCCGCCACCGCCATCGCCGTCCCCTGCTGCCTCGCCGTGACCGCCGCGAGCCGCCATCGCCGTCCGGCGACCTAGCCGCCCGCCGCCCAGCCGGCCACGCCTCTCGCCGGCGCCGCCAACGCTTGCCGCCCGCCGCCCTCCGCCGGATCCGGCCCCGCCGGCGCCCGTCCGCCACCCCGGGTCCCTCTCCTCGCCGGCACCGCCGCTCTCCGTCAAGTCCGGCGAGCTTCTTGATCCGCGTGCAAACCCTAGATCTGAGAGATGGTTGACTTTTGCCCCGTTCCAGTATTTTTATGCATATTTCATCGCATCATAACTCTGCATCCGTGGCTCCTTTTTGGGTGTGTAGAATATCAAATTGTTCATCTTGACGAGTACTTCATTTCATTACATTGCACCATGTACATTTGAGCTCATCTTGATGCCCTAAATGCTGTTGCAAGAGTTCTAGTTTATATTAGTTTCAGATTCTTATCAGTAATTGGACATTTGTCATTTTTGCCATGATTAATGTGTGCTTCCTACGAACTTGAGCCCTACATGAGTTTCGGAGTATGCCATGCCATCTTTACAGGGGTGTATGCCATGTATTTTTGTGATCTCTGTGGTGACTAGCACAAGCATGCAAAGTAGCTCTCGTAATGTTGCTGATTCCAGGGACTTAGAAATCTTCTAAGTCTTTGCCCTGTTAATATTTTTATGCCATGTATTCATGTTGCTACAGAGTGATCCTTGCCTCTTTTGAGCATGATCAGTAAGGATGTTTTGTAGATATTATTGTTCTCTATCCATCCATGTCTTTTTTTGCAATTATGGAGAACCCTAGCTTTACTCAATCAAGCTCTACTTTTGCTATAAAATGTTCCTGGCATAATGTTTATGTGTTAAGCATTTTTGCCGAGGTTATTGTAGTTGATCCATGCATGCTATGAGGTTGTTCTTGCCATATTTAGCTTCTATGCCATGTCTACTTGCTGGGTGTATGCTTACTTTGTCATGCAATGCCCTGTGGTGAGTGCATCGAGCTTGTAAACATGCCTACTTAATATCTGTTTTGCCATGTTCCAGTTTTCTACCAAGTCTGAATCTGTTAACGAAAGTTGCTATGTTCACATGGTTGCCATTGTATTTCCTGATCCCTTTTGGCTTATGGTCAGTAAGGGACTTTTGCTGTATGCTTTGAGTAGCTTCATTCCATGCCTTGCTTTGCCATGATATGTTCCTGTAGCATGTTGTTATCTTGCTCTAAACATTGCTTCCTGATGTTAAATTCCTCACATGTTATTTTCACTAAGTCTGTAAACTGTTATCTTTTGCTCTTTTGCCATGCTTGTTTGAACCTGCTATTGAGTGATTTAGCCGTAGCTTAGTGTTCCTCTTTTGTCAAGCATCTTGAGTGGATCCCTGCCATGTGCATTGCTGTTATGTTAGAGTGTAGTAGCTTGTTGTTCTTGATGCATTTAGATGGCCTCGTGATGTTAATCGCAGCTTTGTGCCATTATTGTTTTGCTTGCCATTTGCAAACCGTGCATCCGATTCCGGTGATCTTTATATTGATTTCGACCAAAATCAACCCATCTTTCCAGTGGCACTCTTGGTTTTCCAATATGAGGCCAGGTTCTATCTTTCCTTTCCGAAACATGCATATGCATTACATATCACATCCCACACATCATGCCATGTTTTGCATCATGTTGCTTGTGCATTGCACGTGGTTGATTGTGTCTCCCTTTGCTTGTGTTCTTCCTTGGTTAGAGTCGGGAGACGAGTACGTGATCAAGGAACCCGTTGAGTATGCTTACGAGGATCAAGCTAACGTCAACTCGGAGAACTTTGCAGGCAAGATGACCATACCCTCGAAATCACTTCTATCTTTGCTTGCTAGATGCTCGCTCTTTTGCTATGCCTATGCTACGATACCTACCACTTGCTTATAATGCCTCCCATATTGCCATGTCAAACCACTAACCCACCTTGTCCTAGCAAACCATTGTTTGGCTATGTTACCACTTTGCTCAGCCCCTCTTATAGCGTTGCTAGTTGCAAGTGAAGATTGGAGTTTGTTCCTTATTGGAACCTGTTTATTTGTTGGGATATCATTATTATACCTTGTCTATTTTAATGCATCTATATACTTGATAAAGGATGGAAGGCTCGACCTTATGCCTGGTGTTTTGTTCCACTCTTGCCGCCCTAGTTTCCGTTATACCGGTGTTATGTTCCTTGATTTTGTGTTCCTTACACGGTTGGGTTATAATGGGGACCCCTTGACAGTTCGCCTTGAATAAAACTCCTCCAGCAATGCCCAACCTTGGTTTTACCTTTTTCCACCTAGCCTCTTTTCCCTTGGGTTCCGCGGACTCAAGGGTCATCTATATTTTAAACCCATGGGCCAGTGCTCCTCTGAGTGTTGGTCCAAACTAGAGCCCTTTGCAGCGCCCCCTCGGGGAAACTCGAGGTTTGGTTTTAGTTGTACGGAGCGCTCATCCGATGTGCCCTGAGAACGAGATATGTGCAGCTCCTATCGGGATTTGTCGGCACATTCGGGCGGCTTTGCTGGTTTAGTTTTACCATTGTCGAGATGTCTTATAACCGGGATTCTTAGTCTGATCGGGTTGTCTTGGGAGAAGGAATATCCTTCGTTGACCGTGAGAGCTTGTGATGGGCTAAGTTGGGACACCCCTGCAGGGATTTGAACTTTCGGAAGCCGTGCCCGCGGTTATGGGTAGATGGGAATTTGTTAATGTCCGGTTGTAGAAAACCTGAAACTTAACTTAATTAAAATGAATCAACAGAGTGTGTGGCTGTGATGGTCTCTTTTCGGTGGAGTCCGGGAAGAGAACACGGTCTCGTGTTATGCTTGAACGTAGGTTGTTCTAGGATCACTTCTTGATCATAGTTTCTCGACCGTGCCTTTGCCTTCTTTTCTCGCTCTCATTTGCGCATGTTAGACACCATATATGCTAGTGCTTGCTGCAGCTCCACCTCATACCTTTTTACCCTACCTATAAGCTTGAATAGTCTTGATTGCGAGGGTGTGAGATTGCTGAGTCCCCGTGACTCACAGATTACATCAAAAACCAGATGCAGGGACCGATGATACCATTCCAGGAGATTCGACTGAGCTCAAGTGGGTGTTCGATGATGACTCAGGACGATACTTCGTTTCCTTTCCAGCCGATCAGTAGTATTGCCCAGTTGGGGCGATCGGGGACTTTGTTGCATTTGGGGTTGTTCTTTATTTTGGTTCTGTAATCGGACTTGATTGTATCTGGATGAAAGTAATGATATTTATGCTATTGTGTGACGTGGCGAGTGTAAGCCAACTATGTACCTCTTTTCCTTATTCACTACATGGGTTGTGTGAAGATTACCCCACTTGCGACATTGCTTACAATGCGGTTATGCCTCTAAGTCGTGCTTCGACACGTGGGAGATATAGCCGCATTGTGGGTGTTACACCCGCAAGGAAGAAGAACGAGTCCATGAAGAAGACAAGCGGACGAGTCAAACGGATCCTCACAAACACGATGTTACAGGAACTAAGCCGAAGAAGCAACACCGGAAAGAAGCAAACAACCTGGTAAACGACCATCACATAAACATGGCATGATGCACAATCAAGTATGATGCATGTCCGGTCCGGTTTAATGAAACATGGCATGGCAAAATGCACAAACAATCCTACAAATTAAGTGGATCTCAATATGCAACTCCGTTGCATATTGACAAAACACCACGAGACTTGTTTACTTCTCTCTCGTTTAGGTACCCAACAATATTAAATGTTGATTAACATGGGAAGAGGTGAAGCAAAA
>NW_021209636.1:0-2212 GCF_002162155.2 Triticum dicoccoides
ATAGTATTAAAAATTAAGCAATTTCTGCTGATTTGAGCTGTGACGCTTAACTTCCCATATATGGTGATCATCGTCTTCATGATCCTTTATTGGTGTACCAAAGGAAGTTTATCCCAACGATATAGTAGGGTAACATGATACTAACTGATGTTCAAAGGAGCCATATCTATTTATATGTGATGAAAAAGTATTTACCAAAAATAGCATGATGTCTTGATTCATAAAATAGATACTTGAGCAGAAGGACATGTAGATCAAAGACCCAGCAAAGCTGACTGAACAGAGAGTCAGAGATGAGCAGCAACTGCAAGAAAATATAAAATCAAAGTGTTGTAACTTAAACTAAGTTTACAATATAAAATAGACAACCTGTATTGTTGATGACATGTCAAATATATCTACCTTGCTCGAGAAAGAAACAAAATAATTTATGTCATCTCATACATTCACTTGTACTTTGTTTCAACATCCGAAAACCGCTTTCTATATCTTCTGCATACTGCAAGGCAATATAAAAAAGGTCAAATGCTAGACAATGTGAACTCATCGTTATGACTTATATTAATCCTTCTTTGGTCCTCTTAAAAGAAACGTCTCATGATCGTAGTCCTGAACATATTGAATCTTTCCGTATAACTGAATATTGCATTTTATACTTTATTCTTCTTAATTCCTAAGAAGTGCACAAATGACAGTACATGGTACAGCAATGATAACGGATCCACACCTTTGAAAATCAAGGAAAATGACCCTTCCGTATCATTATCAAACCCCATTGAAAATAGAAGCCTACAGTATATACCTTTGAAGAAAAATATCCCACGGGACCATGTCTATATGTTGCATCTACAACTTAACGTAAGATCAACTTGTAGCCTAATTGTCGACTTGTCGTACAGCTTACCTCAAAAGGATGGATGCATAGGGGCAGTTACAGCAATGGATCCACCTCCTTTCCTAGGTACTCCTCCACAAAGCCTGGATAGCAAGAATTGGAAACGCAAAAAACTCCTGAACGCAATGCGTTGTCAGCAGGATTTGGTCCGAAGAGACCTCTACCGGCCGGCAGAGCACCCACGGGAGAGGCATCCACCTGAACAGCCGGCGGAAGAGCGGACGCACAGTTCACAGCCGGGTCGCCTGGGCGCTTCTCGCGGAGTGGCTCGCCAAGGCCACATGTGGCGGCGTCGACGGGGGCCGGGGTACTGTCCATGGAGTCTGGGCGACATCACTGAGATTGTGTGGTCGACTCCCCAGGGTCAGAGCGGATGGGGAGCGGAGCACCGCGACGGGGCTACTGCCTCGCTCGCCAGGGGTGGCTCACTAATCTCGCATGGCAGCATCGCTGTGTTCACCGGGGCACTCTCAATCAAGGACGGTCGGCATAATGGATGGAGCACTACTAGAAACCGAAGCTTTAAAACCGGTTCGTAAGGGCCTTTAGAGCTGGTTCTGCAACCGGCACTAAAGAGTGGATATTAAACCCCCCCCCCCCTAGTATTGGTTCGGCACGAACCGCCACTAAAGGCCCTAAGCAGTTTAGCTTGAGCATTAGGTCACACGTTTCACCGTTTGAGTTTGGAACTATTATTCGAAAAAACAGTTAGTAACACTAATATTTCTTGAATAAGTTTGACCACAGTTTGACCAGATTTGACCAAAATTGAAATAATTATTTAGTAACACTAATATTCTTGAATAATTATGTAGCAATATTAATACTTCTTGAATAAGTAGTTTGACCAGAATTAACCATAATTAAAAAAATTGTAATTTGATCATATTTTTTTCCCTCTTGGAATTTGAGGATTCTAAAAAATTGCAAACAGGCCGTAGGCTGTCAAAATCGGATGGGGATTTTCGTGCTGAATTTTTTGATAGAGTATTATGAGGTGTGTGTACGGTTATAGTTAGAGTTTGCCCATGTAGTTTTCGGAAAAACAGTAGTTGCCCATGCAAGAGGAGAGCTTTCGGTGAATCTGCTGGACCAAGAAGAAGGATGAAACCTAGGTGGCATATTAGCACCTCCAAATGCCCGCATATAACACAATATTCCATGCATCAGTAGAGAGTTGCAAAAAGATATGTTTAGCAATGGGAAGACTCGGCTTTTCTATTTCTTTCATGTCATGTATTTCATCGGGCTGTCTAGCGGAAGGGCATTCGGCCCTCAGGTGGTGGAAAGGGACACATGTCATCTAAAGATTTTCTC
>NW_021209637.1:0-944 GCF_002162155.2 Triticum dicoccoides
GGGAATCGAGGGTGCGGGGGGTCGGCGGCGGCGGCCGGTGGACTGGGGGGTGCTCGGCGGCGAGGGGGGCCGGATCTGGCGAGGTGGGATAGCGATCGAGATGGAGGGGGATCGAGATCGAGTGTCCATGAAATTTAAAAATATTCATGATAGTTCAAAAAGTACCCATGAAATACAATCGAGAAATGAAGGCTACGATTTAAATACAATCGATCTTAGCTAGCTATCTGTTCACAATCTTCTTGCCCTTCTTTTTCGCAAATGGAGTTCTTCTGTGGAACGGACGTCCTTTAGGTAGGGTGGTCCTGCTTCTTCTTGTGGTGTATGCTGCTACTTCATCATCGTCGTCATGTTCGATCCTCGGGTCGCCGTACTTGTCGAAGTCTTGCTCATTGGCTACTCCATCCATTCCAATGATCTTCCTATTGCCTCTCCTCACGACAACACGACTGGGCTTTGGCGGGTCGGTAATGAAGAAGCATTGGTCCACTTGAGAAGCCAGTACCCATGGCTCATTTTTCGCGGTGACGTTTGCGCCCGCGGTCTTGGATTTGGCTTCGGGTATAACCATGGTGGTGAAATACCGGTCTTCTTTTATGACGTTCTTGGCCCATCTGACACGGAACATCGGGACCTTCTCTCCAGCGTAGCTCAGCTCCCAGATCTCCTCGATCCTTCCGTAGTATCTGTCCTTGTCGTTACCGGTGTAGGATTCCATCGTTACCCCGGAGTTCTGATAACCATCGCTCTTCATGTCCTTGGCCTCGGTGTAGAATGTGTAGCCGTTGATATCGTACGCCTCATAGGTCATCAGGTTGTGCTCGGCGCCCTGTGACAAGGCGAATATGAGTTGTTCTTCCGCGGAAGAATCCTCATGTAAAGGGTACGACAGAAGCTTATGCTTGAACCAACGCGTGAAACATGAGTTGTGCTCTTTGAGTGTA
>NW_021209638.1:0-498 GCF_002162155.2 Triticum dicoccoides
GGTGCGTTTATGTGTCGGTCATCAACACTCGCAGTTTTGGCGAATTCTGGCCCATTTCATGGATTATTACTCACCATTTTGGGGTCCCGAAGCAATTTCCACAGTTATTGAACCCCAAGGTGCACTTATGTGTTGGTCATCAACACTGGCAGTTTTGGCAGATTCTGGCCCGTTTCATGTACTATTACTCACTGTTTTGGGGTTCCAGAGTGATTTCCACGATTAATGAACCCTGGGGTGCGTTTACGTGTCGGTCATCAACACTGGCAATTTTGGCCGATTCTTGCCCATTTCATGGACTATTACTCGCTGTTTTGGGGTCCCGGAGTGATTTCCACGATTAATGAACATTGGGGTTCGTTTATGTGTGGGTCATCAACACTCGCATTTTGGCGAATTCTGGCCCATTTCATGGATTATTACTCACCATTTTGGGGTCCCAAAGTGATTTCCATAGTTATTGAACCCGAAGGTGCACTTATGTGTCGGTCATCAACA
>NW_021209639.1:0-1104 GCF_002162155.2 Triticum dicoccoides
GGACCCCAAAACAGTGAGTAATAGTCCACGAAACGGGCCAGAATCGTCCAAAACTGTGAGTGTTCATGACCGACACCTAAACGCATTTTGGGGTTCAACAACTATGGAAATCGCTTCGGGACCCCTAAATGTTGAGTAATAGTCCACGAATCGCGTCAGAATTGGCCAAAACTGTGAGTATTGAGGACACACACGCAAACGCACCCCGGGAATTGTCAATCATGGAAATCGCTCTGGGACGCCAAAACGGTGAGTAATAGTGCACGAAGCGGACCAGAGTCGACCAAAATGGTGTGTTGATGACCGACATGTAAACGCACCACGGAGTTCGTCAATCATGGAAATCACTGCGGGACCCCCAAAACTAAGTAATAGTGCAAGAAACGGGCCAAAATCGGCCCAAACTACGATTGTTGATGATCGACAGGTAAGCGCACCATGGGGTTCAAGAACCATGGACATCGCTTTGGGGCCCCAAAACGGTGAGTATTAGTCCATGAAACGGGCAAGAATCGGCCCAAAATGCGAGTGTTGCTAACCGACACATAAACGCACCCCGGTGTTCGTCAATCATGGAAATCACACCGGGACGCCAAAACAGAGTAATATTCCAAGAAACGGGCCAGAATCGGCAAAAACTATGAATGTTGATGACAGACACGTAAGTGCACCTTGCAGTTCAACAACCACGGAAATCGCTCTGGGACCCCAAAGCGGTGAGTAAAAGTGCACGAAACGGACCAGAATCGGCAAAAATTGTGAGTGTTGATGACCGACACGTACACGCACGACGGGGTTCGTAAATCATGGAAATCACTCCGGGACCCCTGAAACTAAGTAATAGTCCAAGAAATGGGCCAAAATCGGCCCAAACTGCGATTGTTGATGACCTACATGTAAGCGCACCTTCGGGTTCAACAACTATGGAAATCGCTTCGATACCCCAAAACGGTGAGTAATAGTCCACAAAACGTGTCAGAATCGACAAAAACCACGAGTGTTTATGACCGACACGTAAACACACCCCGGGGTTTGTTAATCAAGGAAATCACTCCGGGACCCCAAAACAGTGAGTAATAGTCCATGAAACGGGCCAGAAACGGC
>NW_021209640.1:0-2467 GCF_002162155.2 Triticum dicoccoides
GAGAGCTAGAGCAATGGTTGGTCTCGAGTCTCGGGCAGCCACGGAGCATGACCACAAGTCAGAGCACACACACATCGGCAACACCGCAGACACCGAAGGAGACCGATAGTAGAGGGTAAACCGCCGGAAGAGTCGCCGAAATGAAGGAGCTACCGAGCCTCAGAGACTCGATAGTCACCAGCCTCCCACCTGCAAGCTTCTGCACACAACCCAAAGCACCAATCTTCCCCAGGCGGTGCCTCCAAGGAGGACACGACGCACCTGGCGCCGCCGCCGCCCATCCAGCCGGGATTCGAGCTTTCGCCCGGGAAGTTTGGCCGGGGTGGGGAGGGGAGCCCACAACGGTGACTCCAGGGAGTAGTACGATGCAAGATGGCGCCGCCGCCGCCGCGCTGGAAAAACCAAACAGGGGTTTCCCCCGGGCTCGTCCCGCACCACCAGTTCGGGGAGCACCCCGCCGGCACCGGATTCGGCAGTCAGAGGCCCCAAATCGGGCGGACCAGCGGAGTGAGAGCACAGAGGGGGAGCCTGAGCTTCAGATCTGGAACGGAGGAAGGGAAACCTTGCTGCGCCGCGACCGCTACCCGCCTGCTCCTCGCCGCCCGCGCAGCCGAGGAAGCCGGCCCGCACCTCCCGCGCACGCCGCCAGCCGAAGAGACGGCGCCGCCTCGCCGACCAGGGTCGTCGCCTTGGATCCGGAGTCCTTCGCGAGAACGAAGCGACGAAGACCTCTCCGCCACCGTCATCGGCACCTGCCCAAGCGCTGCCCGGCGACCGCATCGGGTGACGGCAAGGGAGGAAGGAAGGATGGAGAGTGGCGGCACCGAGGAAACCCTAGGCGCCCTCAAGCCGCCCTGGGGAGGGCAGCGCGAGGGAGGGGAGGGATAGAGGTGAATTTCCTAAGCTCTTGATGGTTTGATAAGCAACTAACTCTAACGGGCCCTCATGCACACGTACGCATGAGCTCCTCAAGACCCGGCCTCCTCTTGTCGTGAGCCATCTGCTCTTCCGTAAGAGCCGCACATCATGCGAACTTGCCGCTGGATCACGCCCAACGCTCCCGCGATCAACGCATGTGACTAACCTGCACATGCACGTCCACTAATAAAGGGGGTGTTTGTTTCTAGGGACTTTTTTGTGTAGAGACTAGAAAAAGTCCCTCTTAAAGACTTTTTTACCAAACGGGAGGGACTTTTTAGGGACTAAATTAGGCATTTGGGACTAAATGAAGAAGACTCTCAAGCAGAGTCTTTTTGGGACTTTTTGAGACTTTTCCAACAATGCCCCTCCATGCATCCATTGGTTCGCCACCCCATGGTGTTGTTTAATTGTTATTTTTCTATATACTAGGAGCAACATGGTCATTTAATAATCTTTAGGAAGGGACTAGAGACTTTTTAGTCTCTGAAAACAAACATGGAGGGATTTTTTAGGGACTAGAGACTTTTTAGTTGGGACTAAAAAAAGTCTTAGGACTAAAGAACCAAACATCACCAAAGTCTGTGCATGCTAACTTCTAACTAGCACACAACGCATCGCACACTGCCCATGCATAGTTAGATGATGCCTGACACATGTGCAACGTATTTATAATTTTTAATTATTTCATGCTAATATTATCTGTTTTGGATGTTTTATATGCATTAATATGTAATTTTATATTATTTTTGGAACTAACCTATTAACCTAGAGCTCGGTGTCTGTTCCTATTTTTTCTTGTTTTTGAGTTTCGTAGAAAAGGAATATCAAACAGAGTCCAAACGGAATAAAACTTTCGCAATGAATTATCTTGGACCAGAAGACAACAAGGAGACTTGAAGATGAAGTGGGAGAAGCCACGAGATGGCCACAAGGACGGAGGGCGCCCCCAGGGGGTAGGGCGTGCCCCCCAGCCTTGTGCCCCCCTCCCCCCGTGACCCTCCTGACCTAATTTTTTTGCCTATATATTCCCAAATATCCATAAACCATCAGAGACATCCACGGTCCGCAACCTTCTGTACATGTAGGGATCTTTTTCGGCACCCTGCCGGAGGGGATTCGATCACGGGGGGCTTCTACATCAACTCTTTTGCCTTTCCGATAAAGCGTGTGTAGTTTACCTCAGACATACGGGTTCATAGCTAGTAGGTAGATGTTTTTTTCTCTCTCTCTCTTTGATTCTCAATACCATGTTCACCTCAATGTTCTTGGCGATCTATTCGATGTAATACTTTTTTGCGGTGTGTTTGCCGAGATCCGATGAATTGTGGATTTATAATCAACTTATATATGAATATTATTTGAATCTTCTCTGAATTCTTTTATGCATGATTGATATCTTAGTAATTTTCTTCGAACTATCGGTTTGGTTTGGCCAACTAGACTGGTTTTTCTTGCAATGGGAGAAATGCTTAGCTTTGGGTTCAATATTCCGTGTCCTTTCCCAGTAACAGTAGGGGCAGCAAGACACGTACTGTATTGTTGCCAT
>NW_021209641.1:0-1283 GCF_002162155.2 Triticum dicoccoides
AAGGTGGTTCACAAGAAACCAACTTGATCACGAGCTCAACATAGCGGTCAGGTGACAACCTGGTAATACTTCTGAGAAGATATTCAGAAAATCACGAACCACCGATATGTTACTAAGCTCGAGAACAATCTTGCTTTTCAGGGCAAGACGATATGATCAAATAAGCAAGGATTGGCACTATCCTAACTCACTGATCGGAGAGTGCACCAAAAATAAGGACTAGGTAGCACAATCAACCTTAGGGTGACGATTCAATAATCGACACGCTAAGAATGAGGTTATCGTCCATTTAACTACCAAGCAATGGAGTTGCTAGCAGTATTGATTTCACACGCCATGATTCATTTGTCGGTATTCCGGTTGCATCAACACGAAGACCGAGGGATGACTAATGATGGCAAGAGGTATCACTGTACCAAGAGTTCATAGGATGGTGTGCAATTCCTATCACAATCCCGATATAAAGATGGTAATACTCCAAGGTAGAACAGAACAAAAGCTGGATTAGCAATTTGATCTGCGGAGCACAACTTCTTTGACCCAATCCTGGATACGGAAGAGGTACTAGAGTTTGTTTCTCCTAGTCATTCTGCGATAGAATGGCTTGACGGACCACAAGAGTAATAGGCATCGATAAACGAACGCACGCATACTCTTGACTATCAATTGATAGACGAGGGTCAGAATGCAACTAAAGAGAGACAACTCAAAGGAACATATAATTTTCTGAGTTGTGGGTGCATAGATTAGTATGTCGAACCAAGTTCAACATATTTCTTCTGGATAACCCATGCAGAAAGGTAGAACTGGCAGAGTCACGATTTATGAATGGAGAACTCCTCAAGAGTAATCCTGTTGTGATATTTCAGTTCAACGAGGAACTTCTGCCATAAGTAGTTCATAGTATTTGGAAGAAGGAAATACCACGAACTTCGAGGACTATCGCAAAGTTACTAATATCCTAAAGGAACTAGCAAACACTATCGACATGAAGTAAGTAGGGTGAATCTCGGGTTCAGAACCCAGGAGTAGAATACCTACTACTAAGTAGCATCACGGGATGCTTTCGAGAATAAAAGCCAGGATCATCACACTGGGATCACAAAACATTGCTAGATTACTAGGTGACTCCCTAAACACCTAGGGCCATGATAGTAACTCCAACATAATGTCAAGGCAATAGAATACCTCAACTCAACAATTAGTGTGATTGAGCTGGCATAAAGGAGCATCGAAACCAGAGGAAAAGGATTTTGCAAATGCATCAGACTATTTAGAAACCT
>NW_021209642.1:0-1384 GCF_002162155.2 Triticum dicoccoides
AAAATATTGCATATATGCATATTTGTCAGGTGATTTCTAGTGCAAACTATTCAATAATCTATTTATGTTATCCAGAACAAAAATACTTCACACACTTTTGTGTTTTGTCTAATTGCAGGTGTATGGAACATTTGTACAATCCACATATGAAGATAAGGAAGAAAGAGATGTTTATTTGCTGTCCAAAAAGTTCTCTCACGTCACTTTTGGCCCAAGAGAAGATAGAGTCCAAGTCTCTCACGTTCTGGATTCAGATTCGGACTGCACAGACACACCTGACTCAAAATGCACACAAGGTTTTCATACGGACTCCGAATTGGGTGATTCTTTTTTTGTTGGAAACTAGATTTCGTGCACTTTCCAACCCAATTGGAATCACCTTCAAATTCATCCGGAGCGTTGAGTTGTGGACGAAACAATCTGATGCTGCAGCAGAATCCGAGTCAAACTACAAGTCCAAAGGTGTTACATCACCTCCACTTGGGCCCATTGGCCTTGTACGACCTAGATTTAGTTTTAGGCTGCCTTGGGACGTCCTCCCATCTCCTTGGCCGCCACCCCTTACTCCTATATAAGTAGATCCATCTAGTAGCTTTTCCTTGGGATTTGTTTAGTTAAAAGTTAGCCATTGCAACTTCGTGTACTTCGTTTGTGTCCAACAACCAGACCAAGACCGCTTACGGATCCCCACCATTATCAATACTTCATATATATTCGCAATATTCAGATTGCTTTTATCATATTCTTGCTTGTTATTCGATTGCTTGCAGGAATAGACCTTCGTGGTCAGGTTGATTGTGCTCCAGCATGGTCAATAACCTCTCGGAGTTGGTTTAGCGATTGCTAAGGCGCAACGTCGTGCACGTTTGTAGTCGGATCGTCAAAGTCGTCTCCACCAAATCGATAGTTATCATCTCATCGAAAGATCGGGACACCCCGCCCCTATCAAGTGGTATCAGTTTTCAGGTTGCTCGGTGAGAATTTCCAGTTTTCCTAGATTAGATTTATTTTCTTACCTATTATCCAAGAAAAAGCCACAAAAAAGAGTTAGATCTATTCATCCTTGGTCCAAGCCAGTCTGAGCCTTTGCAATTTTCTTTTCATTGCTTGCATAGTTGAATTATCGGTTGCATCGTCGTGTCGAGTTGCTGGTCTTAGTGTCTAGTTCGTTTAGAGTTTCGAGTTCTGTTCACATTAGTCACGCCGCCGCTGCATCATTATCCCTTCCGCCGTCCATCATCCCATCTATTAATTTCCACCACGTGCTACGCACTGTTCATTGTCATAATCATAGTTGAGGTCATTCACATCTTCGCCTAATCCAATCTGCATCTTATCTAGTTTGTCTTGGAAAGAGGGAGAAAAAAAAAGAGAGAGAAAAAAA
>NW_021209643.1:0-1313 GCF_002162155.2 Triticum dicoccoides
GTTTCTCCGAAGTCATTACCACCAAGCTAGAGCTTCGTGATGAACTATAACATATCAAGGATAGAGATGATGATCCTTGAGGTATTCGCGTTGTTTGACATCGCGAAAGTAGAAATCAAGAAGGAGCATCAATTGTTGATGGTTGATGAAACCACTAGTTTCAAGAAGGGCAAGGGAAAGAAGGGATACTTCATGAAACGGCAAATCAGCTGCTGCACCAATGAAGAAACCCGAGGTTGAACCCAAACCCGAGACTAAGTGCTTCTGTAATAAGGGGAACAACCACTGGAGCAAGATTACCCTAGATAATTGGTAGATGAGAAGGCTGGCAAGGTCAATAGAAGTATATTGGATATACATTATGTTAATGTGTACTTTACTAGTACTCCTAGTAGCACCAGGGTATTAGATACCGGTTCGGTTGCTAAGTGTTAGTAACTCGAAATAAAAGCTACGGAATAAACGGAGACTAGCTAAAGGTGAGCTGACGATATGTGTTGGAAGTGTTTCCAATGTTGATATGATCAAACATCGCACGCTCCCTCTACCATCAAGATTAGTATTAAACCTGAATAAAGTGCTCTTGCACCAAAAAGGAATGGTTTATTGAATCTCGATCATAGTGATACACATTTTCATGCCAAAAGATATAAGATAGTAATAATAGTACCACTTACTTGTGGCACTGCCATGTAAGTCATAATGGTATAAAACGCATGAAGAAGCTCCATGTTGATGGATCTTTGGACTCACTCATTTTTGAAAAGTTTGAGACATGCGAACCATGTCTATTGGTATATATGCATGAAGAAACTCCATGCAAATGGACCGTTTGAACTCACTTGATTTTTGAATCACTTGAGATATGCAAATCATACCACATGGGCAAGATGACTGAAAAGCCTCGGTTTCAGTAAGATGGAACAAGATAGCAACTTGTTGGAAGTAACACATTTTGATGTGTGTAGTCCAATGAGTGCTGAGGCATGCAGTGAATATCGTTATGATCTTACTTCACAGATGATTCGAGTAGATGTTGAGAATATTTACTTGATGAAACACAAGTCTGAATTATTGAATGGTTCAAGTAATTTCAGAGTGAAGTAGAAGATCATTGTGACAAGAGGATAAAATGTCTATGATATGATCATAGAGATGAATATCTGAGTTACGAGTTTTGGCACACAATTAAGACATTGTGGAAATTGTTTCGCAATTAATACCGCCTGGAACACCATAGTGTGATGGTGTGTCCGAACATCATAGTTGCACCCTATTGGATATGGTGCGTACCATGATGTCTCTTATCGAAT
>NW_021209644.1:0-790 GCF_002162155.2 Triticum dicoccoides
CCCCTCTCCCTTGGCCCTATATATAGTGGGGAAAAGGAGGAGCAATCATACCTAAGGCCTTTGGTTGCCTCCCTCTCCCTCCCGTGACACATCTCCTCTCCCGTAGGTGCTCGGCGAAGCCCTGCGGGATTGCCACGCTCCTCCACCACCACCACCACGCCGTTGTGCTGCTGTTGGATGGAGTCTTCCTCAACCTCTCCCTCTCTCCTTGCTGGATCAAGGCGTGGGAGACGTCACCGGGCTGTACGTGTGTTGAACGCGGAGGTGCCGTCCGTTCGGCACTTGATCATCGGTGATCTGAATCACGACGAGTACGACTCCATCAACCCCGTTCACTTGAACGCTTCCGCTTAGCGATCTACAAGGGTATGTAGATGCACTCTCCTTTCTACTCGTTGCTGGTCTCTCCATAGATAGATCTTGGTGTTGCGTAGGAAATTTTTTGAATTTCTGCTACGTTCCCCAACAGCTAGGTGTGGAAAGTGGTAGCGGATATTCAAATTATCCAACTATAAAGTGAAATAAGTGGTCAAATTTTACTCGTTTTATGATTCATCTTAGAAATTTGATTCGTTTCCACCCTTACATGAACCCTAACTCATTTGAGCTGCATCCACATCCGATTCATTTCCACCCTTACATGAACCCTAACTAATTTGATGCAACTAAAATATAAAGAAACCCTAGGCAGAGGTAGGGGAGAGGGAGGAGCAGGCGTGCTCACCTCGGGTGCCTGCGACGAGGGAGGGGCAGGTGGCGTCGAGGTCGGGGTCGGGGCTCGGGCGCACGG
>NW_021209645.1:0-1882 GCF_002162155.2 Triticum dicoccoides
TCGAGGAGCAGTTCCGAGACTTCAACCAGAGCCAGTACCTTTGTACCGTCAGGATATATCCCTCTTATCCTGGAGCCACTGAACCCCTTCACTGTTCCTATGGACTTGGGGTCACTATTGAGATGTCCGTGCAGGATGCAGCCTATTCAATGATGACTATCATTCGAGCCAGGACTGCCTTGGTTCAGAACACCGATTTCCGTTACACGCCAGCCTCACTTCCTGGAGCACAGGGGTACTATCAGGCTTTGTACTATGACTCTACACATGAGGAGTCACTACTCCGCACCACTGCCGAGATGCTCGAGGATAAGGACCGCGAAAATCGGGCCTTGCGTATGGAGCTTTTCCACACTCGTTCCGATCGTTGGGCCACTTTGACTCGGTTTGCACCTACAGTGCAGGCAGGATACATGGACATGAGGGACTTGTACCCTGTACGGCCTGGATTGCCAGATTGTATGGAGTGGCGCGATGTAGGAGGCATCACCCCTCCTCGTGGTCCCCGTCTGCCACCACCTGTGGGACCAAGGCCACATCCGAGTCCCTATGGTCCGCAGGTTCCGCAGGACCGTCTGTTCCCAGATGATCATGTTCCACTTCCAGGCTTTGGTGGCGACTTTTATGAGGATTACCACGGAGCCGTCTGAGCTAGTAGTAGTTTCACTAGTACTGTAATAGTTGTATTCTCCACAGTCCTGCGTGACCCGTGGGATACGACTTGGTGTGTATCACGCTCCGGAGGTGTAGAAAAATAATGTATAGGAGCTTGGAATGCCTCCGATGAGATGTAATGTCTTTCACCGTAGTTGTACTCTAGCATGGGCTTGTACTAAACTATGTACGGTGTGTATGACCAATGGTATATATATGGCAGTTTCTATATTACCATGTCGTGCAATGAACATCTTAGCATTCCATGTTATCCATTACATTCTACACTTCCTTGCTAAGTTTGCGCCATCCTTGTCTAAACCGTTGTCTTGTTTTTCCTAGGATGGTCAACACCCGTAGCAACCCTGCTGCCCCGGAGCAGGGGGAAGCCAGTGCACCTAGGGGTGAAAATCTGCCTCACCAGCCTTCTCTGGCCGAAGTTATGCTAGAGGCGGAAAGAAACAAGCGTGAGACTAACCGCTTGCTGGAGCGGATTGAGCAGAACACTGCACGCCATCAGCGAAATGACTTGGTGTCAATCAATGACTTTATCAAGTTGTACCCACCAAAGTTTAATCATTCCGTCGAGCCCCTCGACGCGGATGACTGGCTCCGCAGCATCACACACAAGCTACGTTCTGCCAACGTAGCCGAAGCTGATAAGGTTACCTATGCTGCCTATCACCTCGAAGGCCCTGCTAGCCTTTGGTGGGAAAAACTTTGAGGCTATGCGCCCGGTCGGCCAAATCACTACTTGGGCTGAATTCAGTGAGGCTTTCCGTGAGCATCACATCCCGGAAGGTCTCATAGATCGCAAGAGGGAAGAGTTCAACAATTTCACCCAAGGAAGACTGATTGTGGATGCACACTACTAGGGAAAACCTTATACACAGAATCTTAGCAGCAGCATGGCATAAAAACAGGCGCTGCTGCTAAGTAGTAGCAGCGCGGCTACGGAAAGCTCGCTACTGGTGCAAACTTAGCAGTAGCGCGTGACTCTTAAACCGCGTTGCTACAAAAATCCACCGACAGTAGACAACAACATAAGTTTACCAGTAGCGCGGCGCCAGGGAGCACGCTGCTGCTAATGCCATAGTAGCAGTGCGCTTTTTTGTCACCTCGCTGCTGCTAATTTTGAAATTGTGCACAGGGTTGGCCCGTTTAGCAGTAGCGCGTGACAGGAAAGCGCGCTGTTGCTACACTCTTAGTAGCAGCGCGCTTTCTCTCC
>NW_021209646.1:0-546 GCF_002162155.2 Triticum dicoccoides
TTCCACGATTACGAACCCTGGGGTGCGTTTACATTTCAGTCATCAACACTCACAGATTTGGCCGATTCTGGCCCATTTCATGGACTATTACTCACTGTTTTGGGGTCCCGGAGAGGTTTCCACGATTTAACGAACCATGGGGTGCGTTTACAATTCGGTCATCAACACTCGCGGTTTTGGCTGATTCTGACCCGTTTCATGGACTACTACTCACCGTTTTGGGGCCCCAAACCGGTTTCATAGTTGTTGAACCCCAAGGTGCGCTTACATGTCGTTCATCAACACTCATAGTTTTGGCCGATTCTGGCACGTTTCGTGGACTATTACTCACTGTTTTGGGGTCCCGGAGTGATTTCCACGATTAACGAACCCTGGGGTGCGTTTACGTTTCGGTCATCAACACTAACGGTTTTGGCCGATTCTGACCCGTTTCATGGACTATTACTCACCGGTTTTGGGCCGCAAAGCGATTTCCATAGTTGTTGAACCCCAAGGTGCGCTTACGTGTTGGTCATCAACACTCACAGTTTTGGCCGATTCTGGCCC
>NW_021209647.1:0-1092 GCF_002162155.2 Triticum dicoccoides
GGGGGCCACATGGGCTGTAGGGGGTGCGCCTTGGCCTACATGGGCCAAGGGCACCAGCCCCTAGAGGCCCATGCGCCAAGATAAAGGAAAAAGGGGAGAGTCCTAAAGGGGGAAGGCACCTCCGAGGTGCCTTGGGGAGGATGGACTCCTCCCCCCTCCTTAGCCGCACCCCTTCCTTGGAGGAGGGGGCAAGGCTGCGCCTCCCCCCTCTCCCCTGCCCCTATATATAGTGGAGGGGAGGGAGGGCATCCACACCTGAGCCCTTGGCGCCTCCCTCCCTCCCGTGACACCTCCTCCTCTCCCGTAGGTGCTTGGCGAAGCCCTGCAGGATTGCCACACTCCTCCATCACCACCACGCCGTTGTGCTGCTGCTGGATGGAGTCTTCCTCAACCTCTCCCTCTTTCCTTGCTGGATCAAGGCGTGGGAGACGTCACCGGGCTGTACGTGTGTTGAACGCGGAGGTGCCGTCCGTTCGGCACTTGATCATCGGTGATTTGAATCACGACGAGTACGACTCCATCAACCCCGTCCACTTGAACGCTTCCGCTTAGCGATCTACAAGGGTATGTAGATGCACTCCCTCCTTCTACTCGTTGCTGGTCTCTCCATAGATAGATCTTGGTGATACGTTGGAAATTTTTTGAATTTCTGCTACGTTCCCTAACAGTGGCATCATGAGCTAGGTCTATTGCGTAGATTCTTTGCACGAGTAGAACACAAAGTAGTTGTGGGCGTCGATATTGTTCAATATGCTTGCCGTTACTAGTCTTATCTTGATTCGGCGGCATCGTGGGATGAAGCGGCCCGGACCAACCTTACACGTACGCTTACGTGAGACCGGTTCCACCGACAAACATGCACTAGTTGCATAAGGTGGCTGGCGGGTGTCTGTCTCTCCCACTTTAGTCGGATCGGATTCGATGAAAAGGGTCCTTATGAAGGGTAAATAGCAATTGGCATATCACGTTGTGGTTCATGCGTAGGTAAGAAACGTTCTTGCTAGAAACCCATAGCAGCCACGTAAAACATGCAACAACAATTAGAGGACGTCTAACTTGTTTTTGCAGGGTATGCTATGTGATGTGATATGG
>NW_021209648.1:0-1107 GCF_002162155.2 Triticum dicoccoides
GCGCCGTCTGCGCTCTGGCACGCCGGCGCCTCGCCGGCGCCCGCACGCGCTCACCGTGCCCCGCGCGCCCTCTGCGCCGAGCCCCCCCACGCCCGAGTCATCCTCGCCGTGCGCGGCCTCCCTGCTGCAGCCCTGCCGCGCGCTCATGCGCGCCCGCCCACACGGGGCCGTGCTCGCCCCCGCTCGCTCACCGGCCGGCCCGTGCTGGCCTCGCCCACGCCGGCCTGGCGACCTGCCAGGTCCGCCGCCCACGCCCGCATGCCCCTGGGCGTGCGCCCGAACGGGGCGCGCCCGTTACCCGTCGCCCGCGCCCTGAATGGCCTCTGTGCCACTGAACGGGGGGGCCCACGCCCCCCAGAACGTTATAAAAAAAATAAAAAAATAAAAATAAATAAATAAATAAATAATAAAAATAAATAAATAAATAAATAAATAAATAATAAAATAAATGAAAACAATAAATATAATTAATAAAATTAAAGTGATTTAATAAAATTATTAATTAATTAATTAAGTTAATTAATCCGGTTTAATTAAATTAATTAACTAGTTAAGATTAATTAAACTGTAATTAGATTAACCTAAACCCTAATTAACCTAAATAGAGAATGACAGGTGGGTCCCACTGGACCCACATGTCAGGGGTTGACTCAGCCAACCCCTGTTGACTGCTGACGTCAGCATGACATCATGCTGACGTCATAAATACCTTTTTTTCGAATTAATTCAATAAATAATTAAATTCCAAAATTATTAAAATCTTTTAAAAATCATATCTTTTAATCCGTAACTCGGATTAAAATATTTTCAACATGAAAGTTGCTCAGAACGACGAGACGAATCCGGATACGCAGTCCGTTCGTCCGCCACACCCCCCTAACCTATCGAACCCGCAACTTTCCCCCTCCGGCTCCTCTGCCCGAAAACACGAAACACCGGGAATACTTTCCCGGATGATTCCCCCCTTAACCAGTACCACCTCATACCGCGTTAGAACACGTCTAGCTCTGCTTGTTGACCTGTTATGCACTTGCTTGCTATGTATTTACTGTTTCTCCCCCCTCTTCTCTCCGGTAGCCCCCGTGACGATGCTGATGCCCCTATGGA